>NC_044040.1:78317557-78602557 GCF_901765095.1 Microcaecilia unicolor
ACTTTGCACTTGTCAACATTGAACTTCATCTGCCACTTGCACGCCCATTCTCCCAGTCTCGCAAGGTCCTCCTGTAATCGTTCACATTCCTCCTGCGACTTGACGACCCTGAATAATTTTGTGTCATCAGCGAATTTAATTACCTCACTAGTTATTCCCATCTCTAGGTCATTTATAAATACATTAAAAAGCAACGGACCCAGCACAGACCCCTGCGGGACCCCACTAACTACCCTCCTCCACTGAGAATACTGGCCACGCAATCCTACTCTCTGCTTCCTATCTTTCAACCAGTTCTTAATCCATAATAATACCCTACCTCCGATTCCATGACTCTGCAATTTCTTCAGGAGTCTTTCGTGCGGCACTTTGTCAAACGCCTTCTGAAAATCCAGATATACAATATCAACCGGCTCCCCATTGTCCACATGTTTGCTTACCCCCTCAAAAAAATGCATTAGATTGGTGAGGCAAGACTTCCCTTCACACACCTTGCTGCAGCTATGTTTGTGGGTGATATGGGGGGAGAGGAGAAGGCATACTTATCTGAAAATGAAATATACATAGAAACAGAAAAAACTGACAGCAGACAATGATCATAGAGTCTATCCAATCTCTGCCCATCCATACCAACTACTAAACTCTACAATCCCTTACTCTCCCTCAGAGATCTTCTATGCTCATTGTTTAGCTCAACATCTCCACCTCCAGAGCATCCCCTAATTTATACATGCCCACAAAGCGGCTTCCATCCTCCCTCCCTCCCTCACACACACACACACACACACACACACACACACACACACACAGAGCTAAAGTGCTCATAACTTTAGCTGCAGTTGTGTTGATTTTCAATCAAATATATCAAAAGTGCAACTGGAGAACAATTTGTAATACAAAATGTTCAAAAAGTACCCTCAAATACTAAAAACAAAAATGCCCTAAAATCTATGAAATTTTATAATATGTGAAATGGAGCCCTCAGTAATTATTAACAAGATTTATTTTTATTTATTTATTTATTTACTATATTTATATCCCGTTTTTACCCAAAGTAGGTAACAAGAAAAACATATATAATCAATAAAACATGAAATCATGATCAACAATAAAAATGATAATAATCAATGCATTCTTCTAACTAACTAAAAAACAATCATTATAATGCCCTTCATTCTTCCACAAAAGCCTTCAAAAATAATCAGTTTTCAAAAATTGTTTAACTTGTTGAACATTGTCACAAGATCTCAAATGTCCTGGCAAAACATTCCACAATGCAATCCTCATTTCCACATAGTGATGTCTCTGATCTTAATACTCGTCTGGGTCTATACATCTTAAAAACAGTACCAAAATATACAGGAACATTTCCATATATATACTGATGAATCAGTACAAGCACCTTAAACAAAACTCTGTACATTACAGGAAGCCAATGCAATTTTTTTAACACTGGAGTAATATGTTCTGACTTTGGTACTCCAGTAATTGACCATGCAGCTGCATTCTGGATGACCTGCAGAGAGCCTGGAGCCGGGAAGACGATATACCCAGAAACAAAGAGTTGCAATAATCAGTTTATGTTAGCACCAGACTGCACGATTGCTGGAAATCATAAGATGTCACCATCTCCTTTAATTTATTCAAAACACAAAGCTGAAACAAAGATGTAGAAATTACTTGATCTACTTGCTTTTGCACTGTCAAGTTATTATCCAAAAAAATCTTCTAAGACTATAGACAAATGGCTTCACAACAATCTTTTCACCCTTATATTCAAAAATTGTTGACAATGATACATTAGTAGTTCGTCCCACATACATTACATCTGTCTTTGCAACATTCAGTGACAATTTATGTTGTCACATCCAATCAACAATCTCATCAAAAAATTTCTTTAATTTTAATGTTGTATCATGACAATGACTTTCAAGTGGGAAAAAGAACTGCACATCATCTGCATGACCAAACCATGGCTTTAATTGCTCCTGGGTATCAGGAGCAATTATGATAAATCAAGCCCCAATCAATTATCTAATCTCCTCTTTCATCATAAGGCTCGCATTATATAAAATGTGCAATGTGTGATAACCAATAAAAATCAATGTAAATCAAAATCATATGTGCATACATAGTTTCTAAACACAAAACACTTAATTCAGTACATATGGCAATATAATAATTGTCCAGTTTCAAAAAAATATGTTATCGTCAAAATTAAATCATTGCACATCAGAACATTTTTTTCATTTATCCACTCAGTCAATAATATAGTACGAAACAAGAACTTATTCACTGTGCCAGTTACTTAGTGTGGGGAGGTTCCACATAGCCCTGATTTGGAGAATAACTTTCCTCGTAACTACAATCGCTGGCAACAGAACTGTGGAATTTATTCAGAGCGCTTCAGAACAAAAATGGTGGGTCCATGCTTTGATTATCTTGCTAATAAATACTGAGGGCTCCATTTCACATATTATAACATTTCATTGATTTTAAGATAAATGTTTTTAGTATTTGAGGGTACTTTTTGGTATTTCTTTATTTTCAATCAGGCTTTTAACCCAGGAAACTGCCATTCCCATAGTGATGTTGTTTGGTTTGGATACGGACAAGTACATGAGTCTGTTGTGTGGACCCTTGATAAGTGGAGAGATTGGGAGTGAGAGAGTTGTGGATTGTGAAAGCTATAACAGGACAATAAAGAAGGTATGCATAGAAATAGAAGATTGGACCACAGAGGGGAGAACAGCAAGAAAGAAGAAGAAAGAGAGAGAGAGTGTGTGTTAGTGAGTTAGTTGATGGACCATATAGGGCAGAAGGGAAGAGCGATGGGACAGGGTGATGCTGGGGGTATAGGGAAAGAAAAGGGAGATGTCAGACTACAAGGTTAGGGGCAGATAAGGAGAGAGAGGGAAGAGATGTTGGACTGCAAGGATGGAGGGAGGGGAGATACTAGGAATGGTGGAACCATGCGGGAGATGCCATAGGGATGTCATTGAGATGAATGAAAGGAATATTCTGAATACAAGGGTGGAAATGTGATAATGGGGAATAGATGAAAGATTGAAGGGAACAGGAGGCTGGGGAAGGAGTAAGACAGGAAATGGGAAAGTTAGGGGATGAGGGAAGGAGAAAGAAAACTGATAGGTGAAAAGAAAAAAGGAGAAGGAGGATGGGAGGGTAAGAAAATGAGGGAAATTTGAGGAAAGAGCTAAACAAGAAATATCAAATATATCATAGACAGATGGAGTGAGGAAACAGAACAAGAGCGGAAAAATGACTAATGGACTGAAGCCATGGAAAGGGTTAACAGAAGACAGACAGGAAAGTAGAAAAGAGAAACTGGGACTAACATGATGGAAAAATAAAATGCCCAGAAAACAAAGGCTAGAAAAATGTGTTTTATTTTGAAATTGGAATATGTTAGCTTTGGGAAATTTGCATTACAGATGTCTTTGTATTATGTACAGTACAAGAGAAAATGCATTTCTGTTTATATTTTTCCCGAGTTGCAGTGCATGCCAAGTTTAACTTCTTGGGGTTCCCAGTTCAATTGTCTTCATATATCTATGATCCCTTGTTTGGTATTTGGTGAGGGTCTGTCTGTGTTTTGCATGTAACTTGAGGTGTAGTATTCAGTTTGCATGTAGTTTCTATATAGAGATCTGTAGCAAACCTACCTGTTCTAGTTTACCAGTGGTAGGTGTACTGGTGTTCAAGTGTAATATTTGTAATATTTTTTCAAGTTTTGGTATTTCAAAATGGATTTATTTATTTATTTATTTTTGCACATTTATACACCATGTTTTCACCCACAGTTTTGCAGGCTCAAAGTTGCTTACAATGTACTGATAGGCTATCGCCAGATCAGTGGTGATACGGTTACAATTAAATTAGATAGAATAGAAGAAACAGGGAAAGGATAAGAGTCTAAAATGGTCCATAGACCATATATTTGATTTATATTGCTATGGCTCAGATAACATGAGAATCAGAACATTTTTTGTATGGTGACTTTCGTAGTGAAATGTCCTAGTTGGTATGAACCTGTTGTTGAGGGGAGGTTGGATTTTTGTTGTGCACAGCACATGTACATTTAACTCATAAGAACTGCTATTCTATGTCAGACAAAGGTCCATGAGGGTCATGTATGCAGTGTGTCATATATGCGTGCATCATTCATCTGGTATATCTCAAATGAAACAAATAGGTTGAGAACCACTGCCCTAGAGTCTCAGCAGCATTTAGAAAACAAAACAAGATGTAGATCTTTCCAAATTTATACCCTGGATACACCGCTAGAAAACCATACTCATTGGCCTTCAATCTCACATATTGTGGCAGTAATCTTACCCTTTGAATTGACCACTCTTGCTGTCTGCTTCTCTGCATGGCCATCAGCATCATGCCAGGTTTAAATGCAAGAACATGTACCAGGGCCGCCGAGAGGGGGGGCAGAAGGGACAAAATTCCCCAGGACCGGGACTCCAAGGAGGGCCCGGTGCTGGGGTCTCTCGCCCTCTTCTGCTCCCAGGATCCACCTACCTACCCTTAGCTCCCTTCTGTCTGCCGTCCGACCTCCTTGATTTATAGAAAAAAAAAATCTCAAAATCGGTAGCACAGCACCTTCGGTGTGAAAGCAGCAGATAGCCTCGGATGGGCCTTCCCTCACTGTGTTCCGCCCTCCTCTGATGTAACTTCCTATTTCCACGAGGGCGGGACACAGTGAGGAAAGGCCCACCCGAGGCAATCTACCACTTTCACACAGAAGGCACTATGCTGCCGATTTCAAGATTTTTTTTTTTAATGAAGGGGGTCGGATGGCAGACAAAAGGAAGCTGAGGGTAGGTAGGTGGAGAATGGAGACTGCGGCGCCGGCGGCCTGGGAGCAGGAGAGGGAGGCAACAGCAGTAGCGATTGGGGGGAGGCGGGGCGGTTGCGGGGCGGCGATCCTTGGGGGCCTGGCTCAGTCACTCAGTGGCCCTGACATGTACTTCCTGTTTAAATCTGGGGTGGTGCCAGCAGTCAAGGCCATTCTAGCATGCCCAGGAAACAGGGCATTTTCAAGTACAGGCGATGTGCTAATGTTTGCATTAGCATGCGTAACCTGAAAAAATTAATGCAGGAACACTTACTGTCTCCTATTTAAGAGGCAGTAAGGGTTCCCACGTTGACACACTAACCAGTTAGCATGCACAAATGTCAACGTACTAGATGAATAGCACATCCATGCCCATTCCATTCTCCACCCCTGACAAGTTCCCTCCAAAAATAAATACAAAATATAAATAGCATACTCTTAGCAAGCATATAAAAGTTACTTACCAAAAAGCACTTTAATGCACTTTGCAGTAAGTATTTTCACGTGTATTAAGCACTCATATTAAACACATAACCTACAAACTACCTCAACAATCCACACAATTACTACAGCTCTCCTCTATCCTACCTAACACCTTCCTCTATCTTCCCTCACCTAATCTTCAAACTTTAATAATTGTTCCCGTTATCATGAAGCGATTCTGTTGACCCTCCCTTACCTAATCTTTAAACACTAAGAACCATACCTGTTATCATGAAATGAAATGATTATGTCATTACCATACTCTGTAAGCCACATTGAGCCTGCAAATAGGTGGGATAATGTGGGATACAAATGCAATAAATAATAGACATACTTCTTTGGCTTTTGTTTCATTTGATAGCAATTCCAAATTGGTTTCAGGTCCTTATCTGCCTTCACCTGTGCTCTGAATTTCAACTGTTTCCTCAATACATCTCCCAATTGTCATGCTTAGCTATCTAAAAATAGATCACTATGGTGCTCATTTTCAAAGCAGATGAACATTTTAAAATGCCTAAGAAACATCCATCTTCTAAAAATGGTCAAATCCTGATGTTGAAAGTCAAAATTTGGATGTTTCACACTGCAGTTCAAAAATTGCTCTAATTGAGCAGCTGACCACTGGAAGGATTAAGACATGACCCCTCCTTAATCCCCCAGTGGTTGCTGTCCCCCTCTCTCTCCCATGAAAGTGAAACTGGAAAGGACAATCAGACTTGAAGGAACTGTAGACATTCTAAATAAAAAAAAACAGCCAGGTCAGAGGAGTAGCCTAGTGGTTAGTACAGTGGAATGTAAACCAAGGGACACAGGTTCAAGTTCCACTTCAACTCATTTTAGATAGATAGATAGATAGATAGATAGATAGATAGATAGATAGATAGATAGATAGATAGATATTTCTGAGCCTTCCAGAAACAGAAAATACCTACTGTACCTAAATATATAAATGAAGATGCCTGCAAGCCTAAAGGCTATTGAAGTGCTGTACATTCAGGTACAGTAGGCATTTTTCAGCTCCTGGAGAGATCACATTTACAAAAATAAAAAGAGTTCTACTGGGTTTGAACCTGTGTCCCTTGCTTGCGGTTGACTACGCTACCCACTAGGCTACTCCTCTATTCTGCAGAGATGTTTGAGTGGCCATACTTTTGAAAATGATGCCAGATGTTCATGGTTTTTTTGTCATTCAAAAGTTGGACGTTTCACTTTGGAAAATGGGTATTCATTTTGGACGTTTTCAGTGTAAGAACGTCCATCTCACAGATTTTCCTGTTTGATTATGGCTTTGAGATGGACATTTTTTTTGGACATCATGAGCAGGACTTTTTTTTTTTGACTTACCAATATAAGTTCACTTTCTGCAGGTACAGAGCCCTCATAAACCACATCTCCAAGCATCACCATGAGCTCACTTTCTTTCACAACTGTCATATGCTGTTGGCGTCAAAAGGGCCTCTCTAACAATGAGTGGAGTGGAATGGGTAGATGTGAATCGCTTGTTTACTCTTTCCAAAAAGGGCACGCAATGAAGCTATAAAGTAGTAAATTTAAAACAAATCAGAGAAAATATTTCTTCACTCAGCATGTAATTTTAAACTCTGGAATTCATTGCCGGAGAATGTAGTAAAAGCAGTTAGTTTAGCGGGGTTTAAAAAAAGGTTTGGATGGCTTCCTAAAGGAAAAGTCCATAGACCATTATTAAAATGGACTTGGGAAAATCCACTACTTATTTTTAGGATAAACAGCATAAAATGTATTGTACTGTTTTGGGATCTTGCCAGGTACTTGTGACCTGGATTAGCCACTGTTGGAAACAGGATACTAGGCTTGATGGACCTTCGGTCTGTCCCAGAATGGCATTACTTATCTACTTATGTGCGCATGTGCCTTTTTTGATTTGTTCAATTTAACTAAGATGTGTTGTTGACTTCTCCAGTAAGCATGCTGTGCTTTTGTTTGATACACATCTCTTTTGATATACTCAGTACTTTTTGGTGAGCTAGTATCATTATATTCTTTCAATACCACGTGTTCTCACATGATTTGTTTTTGTAACTACTGTATTATAATGGTGATCCATAATACTATCACTTAAAAGTGTCTTTACGACCTTTTCAGCTCTCTTATTGTTGATAAATTTTTAATATTAATTTCCTATTTTTCATACCGGTGCTTTTCTTCTTATCTGTTTCTACCTATATTTTTTGTAACACATTTATCTGTGCTCATTCATAGAGCCTTGTCTCTAGCTTGTTGTTCTCAGTAGTAGCATCCATCTGATTGGCTAATCATCCTGCTCTACTGGAGAAGTATGATACTCATTTTACTCCATTTTTTTAACTTACAACATTCGTGAACTTTTGTAACAAATGATTCTTTTATTTACAGGTGGCATTTTATCACTGGACAATGTTGTGCTTTTTGCCTGGATTATGTAATACCTTTCTTTCCTTTTCCCATTTAATCATATTTATTTTTATCTATTTGATTAATCAATATCCATGATTTCTTCACCTTGTATAGTTATTCATTTTTTATTTTCATATTTGACACATACAATGTTTTTTCTGTTTTTGTTGTTGATAAATATTTTATATATGGACATTTTTGTCCTGATTTTAAGTTTATGTTGTATTATGCTCACTGATATTATTTTAGCTCAATATTTACAGTATAACCTGGTGATACTTTTGAGTTCTTTCTTCATAGCATTGCAAATGTTAGCATATTTTATATTCTTTTGATTTTGATCAACATGTGATACCTTTAGTGGTGTCTTAGTTGTACAGCAATGTATTGTTATACATTTTTGGCTTTTACTCTTTATGTTTGTGTTGTCACAAACTTGAAAGACTCCTGACGCAGGCACTGTTGCCAAAACACAGCTACAGTGGTGGAAATAAGTATTTGATCCCTTGCTGATTTTGTAAGTTTGCCCACTGACAAAGACATGAGCAGCCCATAATTGAAGGGTAGGTTATTGGTAACAGTGAGAGATAGCACATCACAAATTAAATCCGGAAAATCACATTGTGGAAAGTATATGAATTTATTTGCATTCTGCAGAGGGAAATAAGTATTTGATCCCCCACCAACCAGTAAGAGATCTGGCCCCTACAGACCAGGTAGATGCTCCAAATCAACTCGTTACCTGCATGACAGACAGCTGTCGGCAATGGTCACCTGTATGAAAGACACCTGTCCACAGACTCAGTGAATCAGTCAGACTCTAACCTCTACAAAATGGCCAAGAGCAAGGAGCTGTCTAAGGATGTCAGGGACAAGATCATACACCTGCACAAGGCTGGAATGGGCTACAAAACCATCAGTAAGACGCTGGGCGAGAAGGAGACAACTGTTGGTGCCATAGTAAGAAAATGGAAGAAGTACAAAATGACTGTCAATCGACAAAGATCTGGGGCTCCACGCAAAATCTCACCTCGTGGGGTATCCTTGATCATGAGGAAGGTTAGAAATCAGCCTACAACTACAAGGGGGGAACTTGTCAATGATCTCAAGGCAGCTGGGACCACTGTCACCACGAAAACCATTGGTAACACATTACGACATAACGGATTGCAATCCTGCAGTGCCCGCAAGGTCCCCCTGCTCCGGAAGGCACATGTGACGGCCCGTCTGAAGTTTGCCAGTGAACACCTGGATGATGCCGAGAGTGATTGGGAGAAGGTGCTGTGGTCAGATGAGACAAAAATTGAGCTCTTTGGCATGAACTCAACTCGCCGTGTTTGGAGGAAGAGAAATGCTGCCTATGACCCAAAGAACACCGTCCCCACTGTCAAGCATGGAGGTGGAAATGTTATGTTTTGGGGGTGTTTCTCTGCTAAGGGCACAGGACTACTTCACCGCATCAATGGGAGAATGGATGGGGCCATGTACCGTACAATTCTGAGTGACAACCTCCTTCCCTCCGCCAGGGCCTTAAAATGGGTCGTGGCTGGGTCTTCCAGCACGACAATGACCCAAAACATACAGCCAAGGCAACAAAGGAGTGGCTCAGGAAGAAGCACATTAGGGTCATGGAGTGGCCTAGCCAGTCACCAGACCTTAATCCCATTGAAAACTTATGGAGGGAGCTGAAGATGCGAGTTGCCAAGCGACAGCCCAGAACTCTTAATGATTTAGAGATGATCTGCAAAGAGGAGTGGACCAAAATTCCTCCTGACATGTGTGCAAACCTCATCATCAACTACAGAAGACGTCTGACCGCTGTGCTTGCCAACAAGGGTTTTGCCACCAAGTATTAGGTCTTGTTTGCCAGAGGGATTAAATACTTATTTCCCTCTGCAGAATGCATATAAATTCATATACTTTCCACAATGTGATTTTCCGGATTTAATTTGTGATGTGCTATCTCTCACTGTTACCAATAACCTACCCTTCAATTATGGGCTGCTCATGTCTTTGTCAGTGGGCAAACTTACAAAATCAGCAAGGGATCAAATACTTATTTCCACCACTGTATGTTCAGTCCTCACAACCAGTGGAGCTGGAACTTTCCAATTAAAATTAGTTTGATTTTGAGACTACTGAATCCTCATTTCTTGTGCCTCACTGCTCGTTTTCTCACTGCTGGACACCCATGAGGCTTGCACTTCCTTTTTGTCAAAGTGAGCCTTAACATATGGCTTTTTGGCCTAGCATTAGAGAAGGTTAATGGGAGGATTCCCAATCCAAAGTTTTTGCCCCACCATGAATGTACATAAGACTATAAGAGTAACCATTCTGGATCAGACCAATGGTCCATCTAGCCCAGTATCCTGTTTCCAAAATTGGCCAAGCCAGGTCACAAGTACCTGGCAGAAACCCAAATTGTGGCAGCACTCCATGATACCAATCCCTGGGCAAGCAGTGGCTTCCCCTATGTCTATTTCAATAGCAGACTATAGACTTTTCCTCCAAGAACTTGTTGAAACCTTTTCTAAACCCAGATATGCTAACTGCTGTTACTACATCCTCCAGCAAATAGTTCCAGAGCTTAACTATTCATTGAGTGAAAAAATATTTCCTCCTATTTAAGTATTTCCATATAACTTCCTTGAGCATCCCCCTAGTCTTTGTACTTTTGGAACGAGTAAAAAGTTGATTTATTTCTACTTGTTTTACACCACTCAGGATTTTGTAGACCTCAATTATGTATTAGCCCTTACCTTTTTTGTACCTGTGACAAAATGGTGGGTTTTTAAGCCTGTAAAACTGTATTATTTCTTGAAGTGTATTTCTCTAGTTTGACCAGCAGGTGGTGCATGTTTAAAGCTGTTACAGAGAACTGACTATTCCTTTTTTAGGGGTCCTTTTACTAAGCCACGTAAGCATCTACGTGCACCCAATGCGCACCAAAATGGAATTACCGCCCGGCTACCATGTGGCTCTTGCGGTAATTTCATTTTTGGCGTACGTCTAAAATTATTTTCGGATACGCGTATTGGACACGTGCAGGTCATTACCACCCAGTTACCATGTGAGTCTTTACTGCTAGGTCAGTGGCTGGCGGTAAGGTCTCAGACCCAAAATAGACACGTGCCAATTTTGATTTTGCCGCACGTCCATTTTGTCAAAAATTTTAAAAAGGCATTTTTTGCAGGCACGCTAAAAAATGGATCTGCGCGGGCTCAAAACACATGCCTACACAACCGCAGGCCATTTTTCAGTGTTCCTTAGTAAAAGGACCCCTTAGTTAACACAGATAAGAAGTAACCTGCAGTGATGTGGTCGGCTACTTTGAAAACTTATTGTTCTGGGCTCTAATTGGCCCAGGAGCTCAATTCATCTAGGAATGTACTGGGAAGGATCTCTTTGCTGAGGCCCTGTGAACAGTTATATTTGATAACCTGTGAGCAGCCATATGTCCTGATCTCCCCAGGTACTATTTAGATAGTAAACAAATGTTTAGATAGTGTTATTATTGATCCATATTTCAGTTACCTGTTATTGTTTTGCTGATTGCACCTTTTCTGTTCATTGTTCTAATATTTTCATGACAATAAACATTTTAAGTTTATTGCCTCTGCATGTCTGGACCAAGAATCCTAGTAGATTGTGTGTTGGGCCTGTTAGTGCTTTCCAGAAACTGTGGAACCACTGGGAGTGTGGTCCCAGTAACCTAGAAATCACGGAGGATAATTTGAGAGTGGGAGACTCGCCCAGAGGTAGTTGGGACCCGGTCATTGGGAGGAAGTTGCTAATGTAGAGTACAAGCAGTTGGTGCAGATGGACCTCAGCTATGCTGGTGATAGACCCTCTAACTGGCCGTGGGGTAGTCCCAGGTGGATGGCTAGGCTTTTCGTGACAGTACCCGTACCATTATTTCCTCGTCTCTATATGTCCTTCTATCCCCTGCCTTGTGTTATTTGCTTTTGTTGTTTAATCTTTGATATGGCTATATAGACAATATATAAAATTCTAATAAACTAACCTATACTTTACTAGAATTACAGCTTACGTGAGTGAATGTTTTGAACAAGATTGCTTTAGTAAAAGGGGCATAATCGAAAGGGGCACCCAAGTTTTCCTGAGGACGTCCTCGCAGGACGTCCCGGCAAAGGGGCAGGGAAACACATATTATCAAAACAAGATGGGCATCCATCTTTCGTTTCGATAATACGGTCAGGGACGCCCAAATCACGAAATTTAGATTGACCTTAGAGATGGTCGTCCACGATTTTTGGCGATAATGGAAACCGAGGACGCCCATCTCAGAAACGACCAAATCCAAGCCATTTGGTCATGGGAGGAGCCAGCATTCATAGTGCACTGGTGCCCCTCATATGCCAGGACACCAACTGGGCACCCTAGGGGGCACTGCAGTGGACTTCAGAAATTGCTCCCAGGTACTTACCTTGTGTGCTGAGCCCCCCAAACACCCCCAAACCCACACCCCACAACTGTACACCACTACCATAGCCCTAAGGGGTGAAGGGGGGCATCTACATGTGGGTACAGTGGGTTTCTGGTGGGTTTTGAAGGGCTCACATTTACTACCACAAGTGTAACAGGTGGGGGGGGCCTGGGTCCACCTGCCTGAAGTGCACTGCACCCACTAAAACTGCTCCAGGGAACTGCATACTGCTGCCATGGAACTGGGTATGACATTTGAGGCTGGCATAGAGGCTGAAAAAAAATATTTTAAAAGGTTTTTTTTTAGAGTGGGAGGGGGTTGGTGACCACTGGGGGAGTAAGGGGAGGTCATCCCCAATTCCCTCCGGTGATCATCTGGTCAGTTCGGGCACCTTTTTGAGGCTTGGTCATAACAAAAAATGGACCAAGTAAAGTCGCCCAAGTGCTCATCAGGGAAGCCCTTCTTTTTTCCATTATCGATCGAGGATGCCCATGTGTTAGGCACACCCCAGTCCCACCTTCGCTACGCTTCCGACATGCCCCCGTGAACTTTGGTCATCCCCGCGATGGAAAGCAGTTGAGGACGTCCAAAATCGGCTTTCGATTATGCCGATTTGGGCGAACCTGGGAGAAGGACGCCCATCTCCCGATTTGTGTCAAAAGATGGGCGCCCTTCTCTTTCGAAAATAAGCCTGTAAGTATACTAAAACTTGTGGTTATATGTTTGCATAAATCAATTAGAAGGAGAAGACATTTGAAAGAGTAACCAAAACTAAGCAATTTTCTGGAGGTCTAGTTAATCCTTTTAATTAGTAATACTAATTAGCAGTGATAATGAAATTCACAGAAAATACAATGGAAACACTGGAAAAGTAGTGGTGGCTTGATAGAATACACTTTGGTTCTTCTTGACTAATTACCAATCTGAAATGTTACCCATTTTTCACTGTCACAATTGTGCGCGCCATTAGTTTTCTTCATATGTCAACACTCCCACCCAGTGGACAAACTTAGGAAATTTAAGGAACTTTCTATAATACTGAGTTCTGTTTTTCGAAGAAGCTGGAATTATTTGCTAGTTCTTATACTTTTAATTAGACCAACATAAAAATTACCTGCAGGTGAAGGTGCACAATACCTTTTTAGGGAGGCTGACATTAGACTGAGGAATTTATGTAGCCTTGAACGCTCATGTACAAATCATGTATGGATGTGTCTTATGCTAGTCCAGTAAAAATTTGCAACCTAGTGGAGTTTCCTTTAAATAGCAAAACATTTAAAAATCCTGCAAAAAATGTTGGAAACATTACAGAGCAAAAACTGTATTCTCATTTACTCTGAGACTGGAATTCTCTTAATAGTTTACCAGTTCTGTATGGTTTCAGTCTCATTCAAGATGGTGTGGGAAGCTCATAGATATTCTAACATTTAGAGCAGGGAAGATTTGCTTAGTAATCATCAGCAATGCTTCAGTAAACGGGTGGTTGCTATGTCTGCTATTTTGACATCAGGAGATCCATTCACAAAGATTTCTCCTAGAGATGTGAAAATGGTAAGTTATTCTACTCATTTATTATTCATACGGAATAGTAAATTAGTATGAGCTAATATTCCATTCACGCATTTATTAGAGCAGGATGTGAAGCTAATCTATATGTAGCGAGAGCATTTGGTTTAGCACAGTGAAAAGCCAGACAGAAGGTAAGACTTCCAATCCACTCTGCTGTGACAGCTCATCTTTCAATCTGAAACACATAAATCGCCTATCAATGAATTCTCATAATGGAGAGTTTGGGAACATGTATAGCATAATTTGGCAATAATATCAGTGTGTTATGATTTTTACTTAGCAAAGTACACTTTCGTGGTTGACTTGGACCATACCTTGAAGAAGTTATCTTTATCAGTGTGAATTTCATTCAAAACATGACTATGTCAGAACAGAAACCCAGGAGGGAGGAGGTGAGTAGTGCTGTCTGACACCTCTTGGTGGCTGTTATTCCCAGTGCTGAGTTCTTTTTTCATGGTGACCATGGCTCACTAGTTTATAACAAAATGTACTGTTCTAGTTACCTCAGTGAATTTAAAAATTCCCAATGGCCTCAACCAGTTTTCAAATCTTTGATTTCATAGATAAAATCTAACATTTTATGAAACATTATTTTGTGTCCTTTGCTGTTACAATGAAAGGTAAAATAAGCATTATTCACAAAAAGATTGTTTTAACTCTTCCAAACATATTTCATGTTTCCATGAGGTATACCATTAATTTGCAAAAAGAAAACTGCAGGTGTTCAATTCTAGCTAAGCATTTAGCTTCTAATTAGTTTGGTATTGATGTTTTTCTAAAGCAGCAGAAGTCTGTGACTGGCTCCCTCCTTTCCAATTAAAAATGTCTCAAATATTTGGTTCATATATAGAAAAATACAGTTGGGGCAATTCTATAAGCTGGTGCCTAGAGGTACATACTACTTACACGCTTCAAAGGTACTATTGACAGGTGCCTGTGTGCTCTAGGTAATATTCTATAAGGTAGCAACTAAGTTCCATAGCACCTAAATGCAAGGGAGGCAAACATATTGACAGAGCATGGGCACGTCTCCTGGTTATGTGCATAGGGCTAGATTCTATATATGGCACCTGAAAAATCCACACGGTAAAAAAATATGCCTAGGCGTATTCTCTAAAGTATGCCTAAATTTTATAGAACAGGCATAAATTTCCTTACAGTAAATAGAACAACGCCAAGCACCTCTCCATGAGAGCAAATTTGGTTGCGTACATTTAGGCCATGTTTTACTTGGCATAAATCCCAATGCCTATATTAGGTGCAGAGTGACTGTATTCTATAATAAAGTGCATAGATTTTAGTAACACCTATTCCATGCCCATAACCATACTTCCTTTTCAACTGTGCAACTTAGAATTTACACATAGTAACATCATAAATGATGGCAGATAAAGACCAGTACGGTCCATCCAGTCTGCCCAACACGATAAACTCATTTTACATGGTATTTGATACTTTATACCCAAGCTTGATTTGTCCTTGCCTTTCTCAGGGCACAGACTGTAGAAGTCTGTCCAGTACTGTTCTTATACTAAGATCTGAAGTCAACGTTGAAACCCCTTAAAATTTGCACTCCAGCCCATCCATATCTGTTCAATCAGGATCGGGTCGTAGACCGTAGAAGTTTACCCAGCACCGGTTTCGCTTTCCAATTACCGGCATTGCCATCTAATCTCCGCTAAGATTCCGTGGATCCATTCCTTCTAAACAGGATTCCTTTGTGTTTATCCCAAGCATGTTTGAATTCCATTACCGTTTTCATCTCCACCACCTCCTGTGGGAGGGCATTCCACATATCCACCACCCTTTCTGTGAAAAAATACTTCCTGACATTATTCCTGAGTCTGCTCCCCTTCAACCTCAATTCATGTCCTCTAGTTCTACCGCCTTCCCATCTCCAAAAAAGGTTTGTTTGCGGATTAACACCTTTCAAATATTTGAACGTCTATATCATGTCACCCATTTCTCCTTTCCTACAAGGTATACATGTTCAGGTCAGCAAGTCTCTCCTCGTACGGTTTGCAACGCAAATCCTATACCATTTTTGTAGATTTTCTTTGCACCGCTTCCAGTCTTTTTACATCTTTAGCAAGATATGGACTCCAAAAATGAACACAATACTCCAAGTGAGGCCTCACCAACGACTTGTAGAGGGGCATCAACACCTCCTTTCATCTGCTGGTTATACCCCTCTCTATGCAGCCTAGCATTCTACTGGTCATGACCACTGCCTTGTTGCATTGTTTCTTCATCTTTAGATCCTCAGACACCAACACCCCAGGGTCTCTCTCCTGAGTCAAGCTTACTAATCTCTCCCCTCCTATCCTCTCTTTCAGGTTCCTGCACCCCAAGTGCATCACTCTACACTTCTTGGCATTAAATTTTAACTGACAGACCCTCGACCATTCTTCTAACCCTCAGACATCCCTTCTAATCATTTCTACTCCCTCCAGGGTATCCACTCTATTGGCTATTTTCATGTCATCTGCAAAACGGCAAACCTTTCCTTCCAACCCTTCAGCAATATCTCCCACAAATATATTAAATAGAATAGGCCCCAGCACCGACCCCTGAGGAACTCCACTGCTCACCTTCCTTTCCTCTGAGCAGATTCCATTTACCACCACCCTCTGTCACCTGTCAGTCAACCAGTTTCCCATCCAGTTCACCACTTTCGGTCCTAAGTTCAACCCTTTCAGCTTATTAACGAGCCTTCTGTGGGGGACCGTATCAAAGGTTTTGCTGAAATCCAAGTAAATTACATCTAGCGCACATCCTTCATCCAGTGCTTTGGTCACCCAGTCAAAGAAGTCAATAAGATTCATTTGGCAGGATTTTCCTTTGGTAAAGCCATGTTGCCTCGGGTCCTGTAACCCATTGGCTTCTAGAAAGTTAACCATCCTTTCTTTCAGCAGCAGCTCCATTATTTTTCCTACCACCAAAGTGAGACTTACCGGTCTGTAGTTTCCCACTTTTTCCCTGTCTCCACTTTTGTGGAGAGGGACCACATACACTCATCTCCAATCTTGCAGTACCTCTCCCGTCTCTAAAGATCTATTAAATAAATCTTTAAAAGGTCCCGCCAGGACCTCTCTGAGTTCCCTCAGTATCCTGGGATGTATCCCATCCGGCTCCATCATGTTACATATCATGTTACAGAATACACTTAGTGCTGATAATTGCTTGTTAACATCTAAATGACAGCACTTCTTAGCTAGTTTACCAATTAAGATACATAAAGTGTTATAGAATATGCTTCAATTTCCATGCAGAAATTAAGGTGTCATATATAGAATTTGGGGGATAGGTTATAGAATACTTGGCACACTTGGCACTCCAACTTCTGCCTGCCAGGGCCACTGAGAGACAGAGCCAGGCCCAGGATAGGGCCACTACAGCTGCCTCCCCCAACATGGGACGCAGCCACTGCCCCCCAACTCGGGACACAGCTACACAGCTGCCACCGCTGCCCCTCACTCACTTGCCCACTCAGGCTACCACCACCCCCACTCCTTACCTTCCTGCTCCTCCCCAGCATCTAAGGGGAGACTGGAGCTGGAGGCCTGTCTCTCTCCTGCTCCTGTGTGCTGGGCCCAGGTTATCATGCTAATGCAATCACTCGGGTCCCAACAGCAGGAAAGAGACAGACCCCGGCACCAGGAGGCAGGGCCCAGGGAAATTCCCCCCCCCCCCCCCCCGCCCCTCTCAGTGGCCTTGCTGGCTGCCATTGACATTACATTAGAAGGTGTACCTGAACATGGATGAGCCAATGTGGACATTACACTAGTATTCTATTATGGAATCTTGGTGCCAAGATGCTATTATAGAATTGACACTAACCTCGTAATTCTATAAAAGTCACCAAAACTTACGTGCACAAATTTGGACATGCACCCAATTCGCGTGTGCAATTTAATTATATAGCAAGCCAATTACTGGCACTAATGAAATTTAATTGAACTTCACATGCAATTAGAAAAAGGGTGTATAGAAATGGGAAAGTCATGGGTGGACCGGGGGCATTCCTAAAATTAACGAACATTGTTATAGAATAAATGGGATACGCACAATTTGCACCACATTTCAATTGGTGCAAATAGCCATGCCTAACGTTAGGTGCAATTTCTGGGTGTAAGCACTATTCTACAAATTATGCCTAACTTTAAACATGGCTTATAAAACAGCACTTTTTTCAGCGCTGATTTTTTTTTGGCACCATATATAGAATCTATTAAGCAGTTTGCAGATCCTGGAATGAAATTTAATTCAATGCTAATCTATATATGCCAATATATAGATTTAGAAAAGACATAGAAGACAGAATTGAAAATTCCTGTTCAGGATGTCTCAATTTTCACCAATATTTCAGAACAGAATCTGTCAATGTACAGTCTGTTCTAAAATACTGCAGAAATGGAAATTAGGCACTGGGTAAGTGCAGTTCAAACATCCATTACAGAAAAAGAAAAGTAAAGATTTCAACCGATTGAAATTTTGCACATATATGGTTATGTTGTAGAATGTTTTATCTTTGCTAATTTAGAAATACAAATATGCATTTTGCTGATGCCATCAGAGAGACCAGTATCCCTTGCCATTTTGAGGGTCCCAGAAAACAACAAGGCAAGCGATCTGCAAAATTCTATATGACGCCCAGCAATTGATGAATGGTCTACTGTCAAAAGGCTGCTAGTTTGTCTCCCTTGCCATTTTGTCTTGTAGAGGGGAGGGGGACAAAAACCACTAGAGGATTAAGGGGGCAACCTCCCCTAATCCACCTACTTCAGTGCTGCTCAATTAAAGCAGTTTGCTAAAACCTAAATGTGCTTGGTAGCAGGTGTAAAGCCTGATGTCAAAATGTTAGGATATTGGTATTTATTGCCTTTCTGAAATGGGGAATAAATGTGTATTTTCTAGGCCCACCTTATTCCAGCCCAAAACATGCCCAGGCCACACCCCCTTAACATTTGAACATACTTGGGTTTTTGACAAGCATATCTCAGCTTTGTAAAATGGGAACTTAGACATTTATGCAAAAGAAATGTTTAAGAGCCTGTTTATACATGTCTCAAACCTGAGTAGCCCTCTAAAATAACCACCTAAATATGTTCTATGTTCACTAATTATGATGAAAATGTTTACTTATGGATTGTATTGGATAACTAGGATTTTAAATCTATAGCATTTTAAGCCAAAGAAGAGGACACAGACCCTCTTAATAAACCAATATATGTAATGTAATCCAAACTGCAAAAACGCTTTGTTAAGATAGCGTTTACTCATAAGTGTCAAAAAAATGGAAATATATATCTACTGTAGGATTACAGCCTATATAGCTTCACAAACCAAACTGACATGAATCTCTGCCCTAGAGAAAAGATGTGACAAGTACTGTGCCCAAATGAAAGAAGACATTGTTCTTTCTTTCATCCTGTGCAGATGCAGAAACAGAGACACAATCAAGAGATATGTTTTCAAAACACTTAGACTTACAAAGCTCCATGGAACTTTGTAAGTCTAAGTGCTTTGAAATGAGCCTCCAGGCCTTATCAGCCCTGCTCTGAGGACCTTGAGGCCACTGTACTTGAAGCAACTATGTTTCTGCAGGAAGGCTCAAAGATGTAACTGGGTCATTTTCCCAGCACCTGTATCTCATCAACTGACTCTGCCTTGAATGTGATTGGTTTCTGAAAGACAACTTGGGATTCACTCAGCAGCACCAGTGAGCTCTGACACAACCACAACAAATTATTGAAAATGACTGTAGAGCCAAAGACCAGGTTTTTTCCCACTCAGCTTTTGACATCCAAATTTCTCTTTTCTCCTTCAGCCTTTTCAGCCCAGTGCCTCTTTACCACTCTAACTGTCCATATACCATTATTCTTATGGTCAACACCTAAGACTTCTTACTGGCACCCCGTCTGAACTGAATCCTGCTCAGACTTCTCCCCATTGTAAGTCATCTAAATCTGACCTCTAGATTCCTTTGCCAGCTCATTAGAGACTTGTAGAATCAATCATTCCCTTTCTGACAGAAGAAAGCATCAACTACATCTTCAGACTGGAACCTTGCAGCCTCTTCTGCCTCTATAAGTTCATGACCATGATGCTTAGCACGTTGGGGTTAGATAGATAACTTCAGTTAGTCTCATTAAAAGCAAGGCAGACCTTGTGACATAGTGGTATTAGATTTGTTAGGACTTTATATAGCTTTTCTAATAAAGGAGCTTTACTTGTTACTAGAACTTTTATAGTTAAAAATAACTACCTTGTAAAGACTCCTTCATAACAATCCATTGACTTCTACCTCCTAGTATCATCCATTATCCTTTCCTATAATGTTTTTGGTCTCAAGCATTACACCAATGGTCTCTAATTGTTCTCATACCTCACACTAACATTATCGGCTTTTGTCTCACCTAGAATGTAAACCTGACTGAAACCTGGAAAGAGGATAATAGCGGTACACAAGAATTGATTTGAATTTCCAAATAATGGCATATTTATTTTTGTAATTAATGAGGCCCATTCTCAGCTGACTCTGCCAAACAATTTCTGATATCTGGAAGAGATACATATGTAAATTCTTCCCTAGGTACAATAAGCCAACCAGTATCTAACAAGCCACATATGACCTCTAATGTGCAAAATGGGTCTCTTTGCACTATTCCCAGAACTGCTCAGCTGCAATTCATGTGCAACTTAGATATCTCCTGTTCACAGTTTATTGAATTAAAACACATTTTTATTACTTATGGGCTGCAGCTGGTGATCTTATATTTCGTGAGAGCAACAATCGGGAACTGCCACTAAAGAAATAGAATAGGCACAGGTGACTGGCAAAGCCTACTTGTCACTGAAGAAATAGAAAAGGCCCAGTTGGCTGGCAGAGTCCACCCACCTGATGTCAAGATTGAAGGAAGAAGACTGGCGTGACTAACAATCACAATCACCAGACAACAAAGACTAGAGGAAGATGCCCAGATTGAAAGAGGAGGTCTGAGAGGCTAACAGAACTTGTCATGTTAGCTGCTGAAGACTGAAGGAAGCCCAACCACTAAACAAAGAAGACTGAAAGGTAAGGCCTGAACTGGATTTCAAAAAACAGCCCAAGGGGAGAAATTTCCCAAGGAGAGAGACAGAGGTTGGGCCTAGTGTGCAGGGAGATAAAGGAGAAATAGATTAAGCCAAGTATGGAGACAAAGACAGAATGAGTGAAAGAAAGAAAGAGTACAGTGTGTGGCTTTTAGTGCACACAAGGTTGACTACCTTTCTCATAGGTAAATACTATGTAGTAATAATACTGTAATAAACATATTAATATTAATAAATGGAAAGCAATGGAAGTAAAACCCGGCTGGCTCAATCCGTCCTCCTTTTTCTGGAGCCATATGGTAACCCTAGTCAAGACGAGAGGTAACGAGTGAGTGGACGAGGGTTCGGGTGGTCTGTACAGAGAGGAATGGGCGGATTTTGCTAATATTATAGAGGAAGAAGCGACAGGTCTTAGCTGTCTGCTGGATATGGAGTGCTTAGATACTTGGGGACTCTGAGGCTCCAAAGTAGCACTTTAGTGTCTTGATTTTGGTTGGATAAGTGATGATTCCCCTGCTCTGTAGATGAAAGTAGGTCTTCTTTCTTCATCCTACAGAACTACTTCAGGATCCAGCATAGATGATAGGTGGTCTTGGTCCCCTTACTGGAAATATAGAACTATGTCCAGCTTCTCCCTTACAACTTGGTCCCAGGAGTGAATGCAGAAGGTTCCCAATTCCCCCTGTTCCAGATGAAGCACAGAGCTTATGCAAGCTGCTATCACTGTAAATGCTCCAATGTTTCTTCTTAGTGATACCTGGCTGCTCTAGCAAGGACAATATGAACCTTCTATACTTGCTTGGACTTAAATGACTAGGGCTTTTAGGCTGGATGAGCTCTCCCCTCACATGAAGGTCAGTGGCCAGGAAGGCAAGGAACCAAATACAAGAATATGAATTGTACTCAGGTTTTTATATCCCTGGCAATTTCCCCTCCAAAACTAAACATCTCCCCTGATTATAATATCTCTAGTAAATATATTCATGCCAGAGAGCTCCATGGAGAATGAATGAGTTTTGACAGAACTGAGGGCATTAATGAAGCATGAATGGGAGTTCCTATTCCCGTCCAATCTGAATATCTTTTTGGTCCAGTTTGGGCCCTTTACAGACTGGCAAGAATTTAGATGAATCAAACCATTACAGGATGTATCCATTACTGGGCAATTTTCAACCCCGCCCCCCCAGCCCAAGTACTGCAGTTACCCTTTGAAAATGTGGGCCTTGAGAGGGGGTAAGCAGGTATTTTGTAACCACATAATTTGCACCTACTTTGATGTACCCTGGGAAGGAATTCTTCAAATGTTCTCTCAGCAAGGCAAAGCCTCTGATTCCCCGAGGAAACGTTTTGAAAATGACCCTCACAATGAAACAAGAATCTTATAATCAGAGTCCTAACTGTGAAAAAAATCTATAGTCATGCAAAATGGTAAAATTACTTGTACAAAAATTAATATGATATTTTTTCTTATGCTGCAAAAGGGTTCTTTTACTAAGGTGTGCTAACAGATTTAGTGTGTGAAATGATAAGATATCCATTGGAATATAATGGATATCTTACCATTTAGCACATGCTGATCATTAGCCATTAGCACACCTTAGTAAAAGGACCCCTAAATATTTATATTCTGGTCATTTCACAGGATATTTTACTTTGAGGCTCATTTTCAAAAGACAAAAACATTTTTAAAAAGTGGCATAAAGCATCATCTGGACGTTTTTCTCACCAAAACATCCAAATCAGTATTTTCAAAACCCATTTTCCAGATGTTTTTTTATGCAGCTTATCTGCAGTGTGCTGAAATCTCAAGGGGGCGTGTTAAGGGTGTGATTTGGGCGTTCCTAAGACCTGGACCATAATGAACAAAAAGAAAATATTCAGGACAAAAACTAAGATGTTTTGAGCTAGATCTGTTTTAATAATGACTAAGCCACAAAAAAAGTGCCCTAAATGACCAGATAACCACTGGAGGAACAAAGAAATGATAGTCCTTACTCTTTCAGTCGTCACTGACCCCCTCCCATCCCACATCCCCACCCACCCCCAAAGATGTAAAAGAAACAGTACATACCAGCCTCTATGACAGCCTCAGTTGTTATAACCAGTCTTTTTAGTGCAACAAGCAGGTCCCTGAAGTAGCCTAAAGGTCGGTGCAGTGGACTGTAGGGAAGGGGATCCAGGTCCATAATCCATTCTAACTGTTACACTTATGGGGGAAAGTGTGAGCCCTCAAAAACCTACTGTACCCACATATAGGTACACCTGCAGCCATAAAGGGTATTGTAGTGGTGTACAGGTGAGTACAGTAGGTTTTTGGTGGGTTTTGGAAGGCTCACTAAATAATATAAGAAAGCAATATAAGAATGTGTACCTGGGAGCTTTTAGATGAAGTCCACGGCAGTGCCCCTAGAGTGCCCCACTGCTCTGCTGGAATGTCTGTGTGGCCATACTACTAAGAATGCTGGCTCTTCCTACATCCCAATGTCTTGAATTTGTACGTTTTCACTTGGATGTTTGGTTTTAAAAATGGACCAAAAAGATAAATGCACAGAGCACAAAAACATCTAGCAAGTGGCCATTTTGAAAAAAAAAAAAGACATTTTGCTGTTTTGAAAATGGCTGTATTTGGACAATGTCCAACTGGACGTTTTGCTCAAAATATCCAGAATCCGTATTTGCTATTCAGATTCTGGATATTTTTAGCAAAATATCCAAAGTCGGATTTAGACGTCATATTGAAAATGCCCCTCTTTGTCCTTCATAGACTGGCTGCTACTCATAACTTTTATTTTTTTATTTTATAATTTTTTTTTCTTTTGCACTTCTGAAATTTTCTGGAATGATGTTTAGGCATGAAGACAAAATAGCAATTTACCTCCATTTAACCTAAAATTGAATCTGTTCTGAGTTCCTAATCATAAATATGTAATGCTATATAACACTGTATACACAATTCATGGAGGTCCATACATAGAAATAATATGCAATGATAAGGAATCCTATTTCTGTTGGATGGTTTTATTCACTGCAATGTGAAATGAAAAACAAGACTCTAATTAGTTCCCTCCTGTTTTATAGCTGGTGGAGTCAACTGTTCTCATTTGAACTCATGGATGGCATTCTATTTATGTGGATACCCATATATATTTCATCACAATAATGGGAGTTTTGCACTACACGGTCTCTTAAACTTAAGTGTTTGGCTCTATATGGCTGAATAAATACCCTTATACAGAATGATAATATAAACCTCAGCTAAAATGTCTTCACTCACTTGTCACCATGACCAAATTACTCAGAATGTTTCAGCAAAAGCTAAACAGCTATTTATTTCTGAGAATTAAAATCAGGTCAACTGTTTTAAGTTATATTACGTGGAGGGGCATAATTGAACGAAAACGTCTATCTCCATGGGCGTTTATCTCCGTGAAGGGGCGGACCAAACCGTATTTTCGAAAAAAATAGATGTCCATGTTTTATTCGACAATTTGTGAGCTGGGCGTTTTTGTTTTTCAGTGATAATGGAAAATGAAAGCGCCCAGCTCAAAAACGAATAGATCCAAGGCATTTGTTCGTGGGAGGGGCCAGAATTCGTAGTGCACTGGTCCCCCTCACATGCCAGGACACCAACCGGGCACCCTAGGGGGCACTTTTACAAAAACAAAAAAAATGGTAAAAGAGCTCCCAGGTGCATAGCACCCTTCCCTTGTGTGTTGAGCCCCCCAAATCCCCCTCAAAACCCACTGCCCACAAGTCTACACCATTACTATAGCCCTAAGGGGTGAAGGGGGGCACCTACATGTGGGTACAGTGGGTTTGGGAGGGGGGGTTGGACGACTAAGCATTAAGCAGCACAATTGTAACAGGTAGGGGGGGGATGGGCCTGGGTCCACCTGCCTGAAGTCCACTGCACCCCCTAACAACTGCTCCAGGGACCTGCATACTGCTGCCAGGGAGGTGGGTATGACATTTGAGGGTGAAAATAAAAAGTTGTGAAACATCATTTTTTGTGGTGGGAGGGGGTTAGTGACTACTGGGGGAGTCAGGGGAGGTCATCCCCGATTCCCTCTGGGGTAATCTGGTCATTTAGGGCACTTTTGGGGGCCTTATTCGTGAAAAAACAGGGTCCAGGAAAAGTGCCCTAAATTCTAGCTACAAATGCATACTTTTTTTCCATTATCGGCGAAAGGCGCCCATCTCTCCTCGGCCGATAACCACGCCCCAGTTCCACCTTCACCACGCCTCCGACACGCCCCCGTCAACTTTGTACGCTTCCGCGATGGAGTGCAGTTGAAAACGTCCAAAATCGGCTTTCCATTATACCGATTTATTCGCTTTTGTGAGATAAACGTCTATCTCCCGATTTGGGTCGAAATCTAGGCGTTTTTCTCTTTCAATTATAAGGTGGATAGTAACATAGTAGATGACAGTAGAAAAAGACCTGCACGGTCCATCCAGTCTGCCCAAGACAAACTCATATGTGTATACCTTACCTTGAATTTGTACCTGTCCTTTTCAGGGCACAGACCATATAAGTCTGCCCAGCAGTATTTCCCGCCTCCCAACCACCAGTCCCGCCTCCCATCACTGGCTCTGGTACAGACCATATAAGTCTGCCCTCCCCTATCCTAGCCTCCCAACCACCAATCCCTCTTCCCCCCACACGCTCCGCCACCCAATTTCAGCTAAGCTTCTGAGGATCCATTCCTTCTGCACAGGATTCCTTTACATATCCCACGCATGTTTGAACTCCGTTACCGTTTTCATCTCCACCACCTCCCGCGGGAGGGCATTCCAAGCGTCCACCACCCTCTCTGTGAAAAAATACTTCCTGACATCTTTCCTGAGTCTGCCCCCCTTCAATCTCATTTCATGTCCTCTCGTTCTACCGCCTTCCCATCTCCGGAAAAGATTTGTTTGCTGATTAATACCTTTCAAATATTTGAACGTCTGTATCATATGAATATGATATTATGAATATTAAAATCATATCTCAGTGCCATCTACATATATATGCATTACAAGTTATGAATGTATGTCTTCCAGTTCTCGTGTATGTGGACAGCCAGTACTATTACAAGTCATCTCATTAGGGGGTCCTTTTACTAAGGTGCGCCAAAAAATGCCCTGTGCTGATGTAGGCGTGTGTTTTGGATGCACGCAAATCCATTTTTCAGAGCACCTGTAAAAAAATGCATTTTTAAAATTTTGGCCGAAAATGGACGTGCGGCAAAATGAAAATTGTCGCGTGGCCATTTGGGGTCTGAGACCTTATCACCACCCATTGACTTAGCAGTAAGGTCTCATGTGTTACCTGGATGGTAATGGTCTACACACGTAGAATTCCTTTTACTGCCCAGTTAGCGCCATGTGCCAGAAAAAATTATTTTCTGGCGTGCATAGTGGACATGTGTAACCAGGTGGTGATTCCAAATTAATGCACATTGGGCACACGTAGTCACCTACGCGGCTTAGTAAAAGGGTCTCTCAGTACTGGATATTTGAAATACTTATTCCACCTTTGTAAATAACCTGATCTAACTAATGTATTCAGTGTACACTTGTTTGGGTATCTCAAATATATGGAGAAATAGCACTATAATATGAACAAGGTATTGGGATCACCACTCCACTTAAAGTGCAGTTGGACGAACTGTGTCATACATTACAGCCTAGAGATTCTTAAATCTGGTCCTCAACAGGTTCAAAAGGTCTGATTTTCAATGACCAAAATATGCAAAATATTCATAATGAATGTCCTGAAAACCAGACCTGTTTGCAGTCCCTGCTTACAACCTCTTTCCGAGCAGAAGAGCTTACAAAGCCTCCTATAAGTTTTTTAATTGGTGTTTACATGCCAGCTGATAGGCAGGAGAAAACCATCATTATCCTCCTTAATAAAGCAGCACGTATTGTCAGCAGGAAGTTCAAGGAGATGAATATGTTCAACTACTTGCACTGAAAACCTCTACAATAGAAACATTAATACATTCATGAGGGGAAAAAATTAAAATTGTTTAAGCAGAGTATGAAAATTATTGTCTGTGACATCTTGCACAGGTGCATATTTATTCATTTAGGGCTCCTTTTACTAAGCTGCGGTAAAAGTGGCCCTAGCATGGCCTTTTTCTATTTCTTGTACTAATGGTCATGTGCTAATGCTGCCATAAGATATGTTTGAATGAGGAGGTGCTCAGTAAACGGCAGTAAAATACAATGACAGGTCTTCACTAGGAAGTGTGAGGTGCTGTGTTCAATAAATATTGTATATATACAATTGGCTCCTGGAGGTTTTAGGTCCACCACTACTTCCCGGTGTTCGCTGGACTCTATGTAGGTGTTCTTGTTCCTGTCTTTATGCCTATCCATACAGATGGACACACAAAAAGACAGACAAAGATGGATCCTACTCAATGGGTACTATCACTTATGCAAAACATGGCTATCAAGATATGTAGGCCCAGCCCTTTACAGAGAGTGAATATGCATTTCCAACATTGTGCAGCTTTTCCTGCGGAAAGAGAAGTAGCACTGGGAGTAGGCCCCCCAAAAAACATGTTACCATCTAGCCCCTGTTTTCCAAACAGGGGCCAAAACAGGTCACTCCTGGCAGAAACCCAAATCATGGCAACATTTCATGCTATCAATCCCAGGGCAAGCAGTTGCTTAGTTGCTTCCCCATGTCTGTCTCAAGATCAGACTATGGACTTTTCCTTGAGAAAATTGTCCAAGCCTTTTTTAAACCCAGATATGCTAACCGCTGTTACTACATCCTCTGACAAAGAATTCCAGAGCTTAACTATTCATTGAGTGAAACAATATTTCCTCCTATTTGTTTTAAAAGTATTTCTATGTAACTTCCTTGAGTGTCCTCTAGTCTTTGTACTTTTGGAATGAGTAAAAACTCGATTTACTTCTACTCGTTCAACACCACTCAGGATTTTGTAGACCTCAATCATATCTCCCCTAATCCATCTCTTTTCCTAGCTGAAGAGCCCTAACCTCTTTAGCCTTTCCTCATATGAGAGGAGTTCCTTCCCTTTTATCATTTTGGTTGCTCTTCTTTGAATCTTTTCTAAATACACTATAAACTTTTTTGAGATATGGTAACCAGAAATGAATGCAATACTCAAGGTGAAGTTCCACCGTGGAACAATACAGAGGCATTATAGTATTTTCGGTTTTATTCACCATCCCTTTCCTAATAATTCCTAGCATTCTTTTTGCTTTTTTGGCCACCACCGCACATTGAGCAGAAGATTTCAGCGTATTATCTACAACAACACCTAGATCTTTTTCTGGTCCCCAAGGTGGGCCCTAGCATCAGGTAACTATGATTCAGATTATTCTTTCCAATGTGCATCACCTTGCATTTGTCCTAATTAAATTTCATCTGTCATTTGGATGACCAGTCTTTCAATTTCCTAAGTTCTTCCTGAAATATTCCACAGTCCGCACATGTTTCAACAGCCTTCAATAGTTTTGTGCCATCTGCAAATTTAATCCCCTCACTCGTTGTTCCGATTTCCATATCATTTATAAATATGTTAAATAGCACCGATCCCAGTACTGATCACTGCGGCACTCCACTATTCACCCTTTTCCTAGCACAAAAGCCTGAAAAAGACACTACAAAATAAGGGGTCTTTTTACCAAGCTGTGGGAAAAGTTAACCTTAGCATGCCCTTACGCGAGTTTTTCCCATGTGCTAAGGCCATTTTTCCTGCAGTTGGAAAATGGTTGATTTTCTATTTTCTTATTTAATGGCCATGTGCGAATGTCACCATTAGCATGAGGCCATTAACAAAAATTAGCATGTGAGCACTTACCATGACCCATTTGTAGGTGGTAAGGGCTTACATGCTAATCTTATGCTAATCAGTTAGCCCCCCCCCCCCCCTCAATATGCCCTTTCCAAGGAAAAATTAATATATTCTTTTGTGCACAATTTGCACATGCAAATGTCGAACTTACCATGGAACACCTGAGTGAGTCCCAAGGTAAAGTCTTTTAAGCTGATTTTCCTATTTGTGGGAGTTTCGTAGGACAAATCTTTATGTTCAAAATTCTCTCCTTCTTCTTCTTTCCCCTGTCTAGCTAAATTTTGTGCTGACAAATTATAACAATCATAAATTTATCTGAATAGAAAGGGCCTGCATTGAAAGCATTCTCAGGCAGTTTAACTTTCTCCACTCATTACCAATATTCACTGTAAGTTGGACAAAGTTGGATGGGTAACTCTGAGTGGATAAACAGTGGTCTTGAAGTTAACCAACCAACTTTAAATCAGTTGTTCATTTTTCTTTTCTTTTTCTCATTCTACTCTCATCTCTATCTCTAACCACTCAGATTTCATCATTCTTTCTCCTCCACTAGCCCTTAGTTTTGTTGTTTTCAGCTCTCACCTACCACTAGTGTTCCAACTCCCAATTTCACACCCTCCTTGGCCTTCACAATTCTCACCTCTCTCTTTTACCACCAAGTTGGTAGCCCCTTGTTTGATCCTCAGTATAAACCTATCATCTCCCCAGCCAATTCCTTCCTTGAAATTCCATTCCTTGCCTCCAGGTGCCCTTTCATATCTCTTATTTCCTATCCCTATCTTTCATATCCTTCTCAGCATCCCAATTTCCAGCTGCCTCATTCTTTTTACAGACCTATCCCTTTCCACTGCCTCTCAACTCCTCCCCAACCCTCTAAGTCCTTCCTTGGGATTGGTAGGAATCTGGGAGGATAAGAACCTATACAGAGTGTGCATCCAATCAGGAAAATATACTGCAGCCTTTAATCATCAATTTAGGTCCTGCTTAGATAAGCATTTAAACCAGGGTTCTCAGCCCAATCATTAAGACATCCCCAGGCATTCCAGTTTTCAGTATATCCACAATGAATATGTATGAGGTAAGTCTGAATACAATGGAGGCAGTGCATGAAAATTTCTCCCATGCATATTCATATCTTGAAAGATCAATGAACTAGGAGTGTCCCAAGGCTTGACTGAGAAACATTGACTGAGACTAAACATGGGGAGTGTATAATTATGGTACAGCCAGAGACCCCCCACTGGAATGGTGGCGGGCCCAGTCATAGAGCTCAGGCTATTACAGACCTTGGCTGAGTCAGAAATCTGATGGCTGACATAACTGGGAGCTTACTGGAAAAGTACGGCCTAGTTTGTAGCCCGGATTGAGGCCTAAATAAGCTAAATTAGGAAAAGTTAGGTCAATAGATATGGAAACAAAATGGAGGATTTCAGCACAAAATGGAAGCCGTATCTGTTGCAAAGTGGAATTTTCTCTAATGTAAGTTAGAAAAACAAGTTGAGAAATGAGACTTTCCTGTGAGCAGGATTGTGGTCAGCCATGGTGTGAGAAAGGAAAGGTGTAGCTGGATGCAGGGTCTTGCTTAAGATTTGTGGTCAAGCGAGCTAAAGACAAAACCATGGTAGCAAGATAGAAGCTACTCATTAGCATGAGCCAATCAGTGACAACCATGACATTAGCATAGATCCAATCAGGTATATCTGCTGTCATATTATCCATATCCTGAGGGAACCTATAAAAATCAGGGTATTTCCTGGTTTAAGTTAGAGAGAAAAGGGTTGCCACTCTCTCTCTCCAAGGGAAACCAATGTGTCCAGCAGAATTGACAAATTACCTAATTGCTTTCCCTTGTAAAACCTTTAATTGGTAAAAGAAATTATAAAAGATTAGGAACTAATTAACACCTGTTTGCAGCTGGATTATTATATTCCTATAACTAATTGATTGTACGTGCCTGTTGTCAATCACTGATTTGACTTGTATCTTGGCAAATAAACTCCTCATTCCAAATGATGATTTGTGGACTTCACTTTATGATCAGAGGCTGTAAGTATAAATGCTTTTGCTGTATCAGGCTGTCTTTCACTGCATTGTATAACTTGTGACATAAATCCAGTTTGTCATAAGGCTGGTATCTTTTCCTTAGACCTAACATCTCTCTTAGTGGCAATTCCTTTTAGAAGTTCACAACTCCTTGATTACCCCAGTACTAGTGCTATTTAGAGATGGAGTCAGATTTAAGGTCACTCCAGCCTTCTTTGGGGGCTCGGGACCCCTCAATTCACAACAGGAGGTAAAAACTGCCCTCCCTCCCAAGCAAAAACATTTTAGATAAGTTAAACCCTGAAATGACAAAAGCCTAAGAGTAACATACAGTAATAACTAGGGGCCCGATATTCAACTGGTGGCAATCAACAATTTGCTTCCCACCACTGGTATTATCCCTGGAAATTCAATGCTTTTCTTCCATTTTCTCTTCGCTTTCCTGATAGCTTTTCCTGCTTCTCTTAGCTTTTTCAAGTATTTTTGCCTTTCTTCCTCTTTCAGAGTCCTCTTGTAACATATCAAGGCTAATCTTCTTTCCCTTACCTTTTCAGCTACTACATTTGAGAACCAGAGCAGTCTTCTTTTCCTCTTAGTTTTATGTAATTTTCTAACATAAAGGTTTGTTGCCTTTAAGATGGCTCCTTTCAGTTTAGCCCACTGTTGTTCTGCTTCCTTCAGCTGTTCCCAACCAACTAATTCTTCCTTGAGAAATCCCCCCATCTTGGCAAAGTTAGTTCTTTTGAAATCTAGGATCTTCCATCTTGAATAAGCCCTCTCCTCCTTTGGCTTAATATTAAACCACACCATTCGGTGATCACTAGATGCCAAATGATCTCCTACCATAACATCAGAAACATTGTCCCCATTTGTAAGCAGCAGGTCTAAAACAGCTCCATCCTGCATCAATTCCATTACCCACTGCTGAAACAGTTCTTCCTGTAGAGAATCCAAGATCCCTTTGCTTCTAGATGCCACCACAGCAGGGATGCCCCAATCGATGTCCGGCATATTAAAATCACCTATCAGTAATGTTTCCCCTTTCCTAACTATTTTGAGGATGTCTTCAATTATGTCTCTGTCCAATTCTGACTGTGATGGTGACCTGTATGTTACACAAATGTAAATATATTTTCCTTTTCCTCTTACCAGTTTAACCCACAGTGCTTCTTCCTTACCCCATATGTCCTGCAGTTCTGTTACTTTAATATTATTTTTGACATATAATGACACTCCTCCACCCTTTTTTCCTACTCTGTCCTTCCTGAATAGATTATAGCCAGGTATATCTATATCCCAGTCATGGAAAACCATGACTGGGATATAGTGGTAGTCACAGAGATGTGAACCACGTCTCCGTGACCGCCACTAAATCCAAGTTGGCTTCTATCATTGCAGCCTCTAGATCTAAACATTTGATTCCCATACTATGGGCACTAGCATACAAGGCTCTCCAAAAGTTACTCTTTTTTCCCCTTTCTATAAGCGTATTTGGTGTCTTACCTTCTTGAGGGTTATTAATGACTTTAACTGGCCAGGAGTCATTTCTGGACGAAATCACTTTGAATATTGACCCTTAAGACATAAATCAAAAATGGAGGAACTGTTTGGACTGCTCAGGGACTTCCATTTGGAGGGAATATGGTAGCAGCAGCAGGAGCGCCACAACAACCTACTCTTGCTCAAGGACTAAAGCCTGAACAGGTTCACTGTCCCACCATGGCTCTCCCCTACCTATATCGTTTGGGTTCTGCTGCTGCTTTAATGTAAGTTCTTGGGATCTGGGATCAGATTATATAATTTTTTGCTTGTGAGGCTACTTGTCCTACAATTTTTGAAAAAAGAAAGTCTAGGAACTCAAGGAGATACTAGGATTCCATGCAGCAGAAGTGGACTGTGGAAAGAGAAACTTCCCCAGTTCTATAATACAGCACGGCTAGCAATTTAGGAGACGATAAAAGGAACCTGCAATTTTTTTTTTAATTCAGTAGTTTGACTCCAGAGACTGACAGGAAAGCAAGTAATGGTTCATTCTAAATGTCATAGTTCAGGCTTGCAAATGGCATGAGTGTGAAGTGTTTCTCTTTGAAGTCTGGTGTCCAATTATAGCAGCCTCATTTCATCCCAAGGATTTGAGGAGTGTTAACTGCTAACACTGTGAAAACATATTTTCCTGATATTACAAGGGGGCTAATGTATTTACAGATATAGTAGGTATTTGCCATTTATCCAACTAAAGTGTTTCATATAGCACATGTTAGCAGCTGCATGAACCTTTCCCTGGGTTCTTCTCTAAACAGATACTTAATACAGTGGCAATCATGTTTGTGATTGGGTGATGGTCTCTAAATGTTTTAAAATAAAAATAAAGAAGTAACCTTAATTGGTACTGAAATAAAAGCTTATTAGTTAACTTGAAAATAAGCTTTAAAAAAAAAAGGGGGGGGGGGGGAATTAACCAGGCAGGAAAGGCTAGGTTTAACTACTTCGGTTAGGAATGGGCTGGGGACGGAGCACCTACTTAGCCACGTAGTGGCAATTTTCAGTTCACTAATTGGCTACGTAATTGCATAAAGTTAGGACTGCCAAAATCTGAATATCAGCTGGTGCCCAGTTAACATCCAGGTGACTGCTGATACCCCAATATCAAAGCCAGGAGCTGCGCATGACCTGTCATTGAATATCTAGTTCCCAAAAAACAAACAGGCAAGCGATACGCAAGATCCAGAACAGCTAAGAAACAGAGCAGACAAACGTTAAGCAGAATTTATTCACTGCAAACAAATTAAAAACGTAAAAACACTCTCTAAACACCCAACATGGCCATATTTCACCCTCACAAGGGCTGCGTCAGGGTCTAAACAATGAACTATAAAACAAATACATAAAAGACCATCAATGTAAATAGTACTGCATACAAATAGTTATATATAATCAATGAAAACTGACTACTTATGCTATATATACACATATATATATTTATTTTGAGTGATATATATAACTGTTTGTATGTAATGCTATTTATATTGATCGCCTTTTATGTATTTGTTTCACAGTTCATTGTTTAGTCCCTGACGCAGCCCTTGAGAGGGCAAAACATGCTATGCTATGCTACTAGAGGCCCTGTTTACTAAGCTGAGCTAGACGCATTAGCATTTTTATCACACGCTAAGCATTAGTGTGTGTTGTGTAGATGCCCATAATATTCCTATCGGCGTCTACATGGTTAGTGTGTTCTAAAAACACTAGCGTGCCTTTGTAAATGGGACCCTAGGGTTCTATATCCCACCAAATCCCTTCAATCAAGTACAGGACAGGTTACATTAAAAAAATAAATTTTTAAAATCATATCTAATCATAATCATACATTCTAATACAGTATGAAGAGATTCTCAAACATCCATGTCTTAACTCTTTCACAAAAGACAATATAAGATGAACTACTACTACTACTACTACTACTACTTATCATTTCTAAAGCGCTACTAGACGTACGCAGTGCTGTACACTTGAACATGAAGAGGCAGTCCCTGCTCGACAGAGCTTACAATCTAATTAGGACAGACAAACAGGACAAACAAGAGATAAGGGAATATTAAAGTGAGGATGATAAAATAAGGGTTCTCAACAAGTGAATAAGGGTTAGGAGTTAAAAGCAGGATCAAAAATGTGGGCTTTTAGCCTAGATTTGAAGATGGCCAGAGATGGAGCTTGATGTACCGGCTCAGGAAGTCTATTCCAGGCATATGGTGCAGCAAGATAAACTGAACGGAGTCTGGAGTTAATAGTGGAGGAGAAGGGTGCAGATAAAGATTTACCCAGTGAACGGAGTTCCCGGGGAGGAATGTAGGGAGAGATGAGAGTGGAGAGGTTTTGAGGTCAATAAGAGGAGTTTGAACTGTATGCGGAAATGAATAGGAAGCCAGTGAAGTGACTTGAGGAGAGGGCTAATATGAGCATAACGACATTGGCGGAATATTAGTTGTGCAGCAGAATTTTGAACAGACGAATATATAATGGTAAAGAATTCCAAATCTCAACAAGATCATAATAACAAGATCCTTGATGTATTCTGCTGTACTTAATATCCTTAAACAATGGAAAAAGCAATACTAACCATTCCCAGTTACGAGCTCCAGTCCGTCCACCCAGCAGAGAGGAAAATTTTCAGGTGCATATCCATATAAAGGTTTAAACACCAAACAGCATAATTTAAATTTAATGGGAGCCAATGCAGGACTAAAATTAAAGGAGTTGCATAATCCAATTTTGACTTTTATCAATCTCACAGCTGTATTCTGTACTAAACATAATTTCCTCATAGATTCTACTGACAAACCAATATACAATGAGTTAGAATAATCCAACAAAGACAGTATCACAGCCATGGTGGGCATTTATGGGTCCTTTTACAAAGCCGCATAGGCGTAGTTTGACTGTTTCATTTGGGGGGGGGGGGGCAAAGGATGGGCGAAGCATATTAGCATATTCATTTGCATATATACATATGCAAATGAATATGCTAATATGGAGGAAGGAATTGAAATTTACAGACAAAATATCACAGATGCATATTTCAAAAAGCTGACATATTTCAATTAATAAATTCTGAATAAAATACTTTTATCTACCTTTGTTGTCTGATCATTTAGTTTTTCTATTCGCTTTGGTCCCAGTGTCTTCTGTTTTATAAAGTGTCTTCTTTCCAGTAGGCTTCCCTCTGCTCCCCACCCTCCCAGTCCCATCCATCTCTTGCTCCTTCCCTCTGCTCCCCACCCCTCCCAGTCCCATCCATCTTCTATTCCTTCCCTCTGCTCACCATCCCTCTGTCCCATCCATCTTCTGCTCCTTCCCTCTGCTGTGCCTGACCTCTCCCAATCCCATCCATCTCCTGGTCCATCCCTCTGCTCCCCACCCCTCCCAGTCCCATCCATCTTCCCTCTGCTCCCCACCCCTCCCAGTCCCATCCATCTCTTGCTCCTTCCCTCTGCTCCCCACCCCTCCCAGTCCAATCCATCTCCTGGTCCTTCCCTCTGCTCCCAACGCTCCCAGTCCCATCCATCTCCTGGTCCTTCCCTCTGCTCCCCACCCCTCCCAGTCCCAACCATCTCTTGCTCCTTCCCTCTGCTCCCCACCCCTCCCAGTCCCATCCATCTTCCCTCTGCTCCCCACCCCTCCCAGTCCCATCCATCTCTTGCTCCTTCCCTCTGCTCCCCACCCCTCCCAGTCCCATCCATCTTCCATCTGCTCCCCACCCCTCCCAGTTCCATCCATCTTCCTTCTACTGCCCTCCCCCCTGAGGTCCAAGATCGTGACTCCGTCTACCCCCCTCTCTTCCTCCCTCCCTCCTTCCGGCGCAGGCAGCAGTCTTTTTCAGCGTTCCTGGCAGTGGTAGCGATGTACACGCTGCCTTCGGTCTGCCCCGGAAGCCTTCTCTTCAAGTTCCTGTTCCCACCTATGCGGGAACAGGAACTTGAAGAGAAGGCTTCGGGACAGAGCTGAAGGCAGCGTGTACATCGCTACCGCTACCAGGAACGCTGAAAAAGACTGCGCTGGAGGGAGGGAGGAAGAGAGCGGGGTAGACGGACATGCTCCTCTCCGTCTGCTTGGCTTCCCTGCCCTCTCTGTCTGCGTCCCACCCGAAAGGAAATGACGTCAGAGGAAGGCGGGACGCAGACAGAGAGGGCAGGGAAGCCAAGCGAACGGAGAGGAGCGCGTGCCTGCTTGGTTTTTTTTTTAAACTACTGGCGCGGCGGCGCCTCATCGTCGTTTGGGGAGGCATTCCCCCCTCGCCCCCCCTCCCCAGTCTACGCCCATGCAAAGCCGTGCTAAAAAATGGCCTGTGGTAGTGTGGGAGCATCTTTTTGGCACTTGCTAGGCCACATTTTACCACAGCTAGGAAAAATGCCATTTTTTAATTGGCTGGGAAATGGGCATGCGCAAAAATTAAAACTAGCACACACCTATTTACAGCCTGAGCCCTTACTGCCAGCAATTGACCTAGCAGTAAGGGCTCACATGCTACCCGCATGGTAACCATGCAGCACGCGCCATTGTGGTCGTGCTGCCGATTACTGCCAGGAACACCCCCAGCGGTAGAAAATAGAAATTTCAACCACGGGATTCGGAGCGCACCAAACTTGGAATTACCGCTGGGTGCACTCGCTACCCCAGCAGTAGCGCCAATTTGGCATACGCTACCTGCATGTTAGCCCTCCCACGGCTTTGTAAAAGGGCCCCTTAGAGAACGTTTTTATGTTTTTAATTTATCTATATTGAATATCTGGGCCAGTTCAGTCCACAGCTGTGAGTGGCTCAGTCACCACTTACTGCCATGGGCAGACTATCAGACGGAATGTTTCCAAGCATAAAGGGACCCTTTTACCAAGTGGCAGTAAAAGATGGGCCACTGTGGTGTTGGCATGTTGGATTGCCGCACACCAAGACTACCTTTTACTGCCATGGGTAAAAGGGTTTTTTGTTTGGGTTTTTGTTTAAGAGGCAGTAAATGGCCATGCGGTACTTTACAGGTACTTTGCTGCTGGAGCCCTTACAGCCCACTGGCACTAGAAAATAAAAAATATTTTCTAGTTCTGGAAATGGCGCACGGCAGTCCCGGAACTACCGCCGGGTTCCTGGGAGACCCTGGCGGTGCATCGATTTGCCGCACACAAACCTAGCAGTAGCCCTACCGCCTCGTCATGAAAGGGCCCCAAAATGTATTTTATAAATTTTTCCAGAAACTATAATTCTGCTGAATCAGAAAGGTTTCTCTGAGAAGTTCATTTTATTGTTATGAGGAAAATGTGTATATAATTTGTGTAGGTGTTTTTAAATGTGAAATAGCCCTGAGATTTCCTAGAATCTCTCAGGGAACAAAAAGAAAATGAATTTCAATGGTTTTAGCCCAGTGACATGCTGACTACATCACCTCAGGTGAGCTCATACACAATATTCATCTGTTTTTGTCAATGACTAGGCTCTCTGTTCTTAATACCATTTGTCTGATAGAGATTATTTTTATTTTGCGAACACTTCTGAATGATGGAGCTGACTCAGTGGTGGTTTTGTTAGATTTGACAACCACTTTTGATAGGATTGATCATAGCATTCAAGTAGGCCACTTATGAGCATAAGAGATTAAGGTACACTGCTAAGTTGGTTTCAGTCCTTTCTTAATGGTTAAACTCAAGATAGATATATATAATAGATGATGCTATATCAAACCTATTCCATTTTTCCATTCTATCCATTAAATTTATAACAAACATGCACATTAAAATGCTTTAAGTGAGGAACAAGTAATTAAAATATAGGAACATGGGAAGTTCAAAATAGGATCTCAGGAGGGACTGTTCATAGCCCCTGCTGTTTAATATTTATTTACAGCACTTTTGCAGACTAAAAAGAGCTGGGATAGTACCTTTTTTGTGTGTTTCCTGATGATGTCCACAGGTTAAAAGAAGGGAAGAAAAGGGCAGGGTGGAAAATCTGCAGCATTTACAAAAGTGTTTAGATGCAGTAAAATAAAAAAGTGGTTCTGCCATTATAAAATGAGACTCGATGCCCTGAATTCTATGTAGCACGACTTAAGTTGTGTGCACAAATACAGTCGTATTCTATATTTGCGTGACCAACTTAGTTAACAAGCAAATCAGCACTGATAATTGCCAATTAATAAGCAACTATTGATTAACTGGCATTAATTAGAATTTACGTGCACAACTGTCTAAGCGTATTCTATAATGTGATGCGTGTAAATTCTAAGTTGCCTAGTTAAAAGGGGGCATGGCCATAGGCATGGAATGGGCGGGTCATGGGTGTTTCTAAAATCTATGCGCAATGCTATCTAACACACCCAGTACATGCATAATTTAGGCATCGGCATTTACACCAAGTTTTACTTGACATAACTGCCTGTGACTAAATTTAGTTGCAACAACGGGTACTCGGTATATTCTATAAACCATGCAGAAATTTAGGCTTATTCTATAAAGTACACCTAATTAAAGCATACTTTATAGAATAAGCTTAGGCTTTTTCATTTCAGCGCCAGTTCTTTTTAGGCGTGATATATAGAATCTAGCCCAAAGTGACCAGATCAGATGTCATGCATACATAGGGCTTCTGTCTCCAATACGTCTTATTGCTATACAGAGAAAGGCTCCTTATGGTAAAAGTATAGTGGATGATGCTTGACACTGAATCGGCCATCAGTAAACAGATCTCTAATGCAGTGAGTGTTCTTCTTTTGGTTATAAATTATTTTAAAACAAAAACAAACAAAGCCTAAGCTCTGTTTAGACCAGGAAGATTTCCTGATGGTAACTTGTGCATTAATCTCTACAAGACTAGATAACTGCAACACACTAAGGGGGAAATTCTATAAAGTGAGTACCAACATTTAGACCCCAAGTACATGTATACATAGGCGTTCGCGTTCGATTATGCCCCTCTATCTCCATAGGCGTCTATGTCTGAAAACGGGTACGTGAAGAGGCAGGACAGACCGTATTTTCGAAAAAATGGACGTTTTTCAGCTGGGCGTTTGTTTTTTTTAGCGATAATGGAAACTAAAAACTGTCCTAATCTGAGCCATTTGGTCATGTGAGGGGCCAGGATTCGTAGTACACTCGCCCCCCTGATATGCCAGGACACCAACTGGGCACCCTAGAGGTCAGTGTGGTGGACTTTAGAAACAGCTCCCACATGCATAGCTCCCTTACCATGGGTGCTGAGCACCCAACCCCACTCCCCCAAAACCCACTACCCACAAATGTACAACACTACCATAGCTCTTAGGGGTGAAGGGGGCACCTACATGTGGGTACAGTAGGTTTTGGAGACCTCCCATTTACCAGCACAAGTGTTACAGGTAGGGGGGATGGGCCTGGGTCCACCTGGCTGAAGTGCACTGCGGTACCCACTAAAAGTGCTCCAGGGACCTGCATACACGCAGGCCTCTAGGACTGGTTGCTGCTATATAACATTGGCACACCAGTTGACACCTGAAGACTAATCTCTCTGAAAACGTCCTTTATTGGAATAAGCACGCTTACTCACAGTTAACTTCAGATCAGAGGTTGTGCCCCACTGGCAACGAGTCTCGCTGGTACTGAGGTTAGCAGTAGGTCAGAGCTGGCAGAATGATGTACAATGCCCTCTTTCAGCAACATTCAAGGGAAGAACTAAGTTCTGTAACGTGGCTAACACGTGAAAGGGATCTAAAACTGGCTTACAAAAATGGCCACTACCTCATGGACTACCGGAAACAAAACAGGGCACACTCTGACCCAGTAAGCAGGGGGAAAGCACCATGGGAGTAGAGCCTACCAACTACCAACATCGTGAGCATTTGCCACAAGCTAGTGGAATCACGGAGCACAATACCCTTCACCCACCACAATGCATTGCTGTTGTGACTCTGCAGTGCGCATAACAGAAAAGGTGTCACACTCACCCGAGAGCCACATCAGAACCAGGGAACAGCTGTCACAGGATAGAACACATTCTGCTGTCATAGAGGTGGGTATGGCATTTGAGGCTGGCATAGAGGCTGGAAAAAAGTTTTTAAAGTGGGTTTTTTTTTGGTGGGAGGGGGTTAGTGACCACTGGGGGAGTCCGGGGAGGTCATCCCCGATTCCCTCCAGTGGTCATCTGGGCAGTTGGGGCACTTTTTTGGGACTTGTTTGTGAAAAAAAGGGTCCAAAAAGTGACCCAAAATCACGGTAAAAACGCCTTTTTTTTTCGTTTATCAGCTAAAGATGCCCATCTCTCCTCGGCCAATAACCACGCCCCAGTTCCGCCTTCACCATGCCTCCGACATGCCCCCATCAACTTTACCCGTTTCCGCGATGGATTGCAGTTGGAAACGTCCAAAATCGGCTTTCGATTATACCGATTTGGGCACCCACAGGAGAAAGATGCCCATCTCCCGATTTGGGTCGCAATATAGGCGTTTTTCTCTTTCGATTATAAGCAGGATAGTGTCCAGAAAAAATGGGATCCCTCACATAGTTTTTGCTGGGCAGACTTATACGGTCTGTGCCAGAGCTGGTGGTGGGAGGCAGGGATAGTGCTGGGCAGACTTATACGGTCTGTGACAGAGCCGGTGGTGGGAGGCGGGGCTGGTGGTTGGGAGGCAGGGATAGTGCTGGGAAGACTTATACGGTCTGTGCCCTGAAGAGCACAGCTACAAATCAAAGTAGGGTATACACAAAAAGTAGCACATTTGAGTTATTTTGTTGGGCAGACTAGATGGACCGAGCAGGTCTTTTTCTGCCGTCATCTACTATGTTACTATATATTTACTATGTTAAACATTTAGGGCCCTGTTTACTAAGGTACGCTAGCATTTTTAGCGCATGCTAAAAATTAGCGTGCATTAACCGTTTAGACACCCATAGGAATATTATGAGCATCTACACGGTTAGTGCGCGCTAATGCTTAGTGTGCACTAAAAACGCTAACACACCTCTAGCACAGCTTAATAAATAAGGCCCTTAGAATGAATTTTGAAAATAGTATAATGGGGGTCTTTTCTTAGTTAATTCATAATGTGTGTTCAAAGTGTCCTCCTTCAACCTTGACACATTCCTGAAGTATTCAACATCACTGAGCTGTTGGCTTAATGAATTCTGGAGTTTTATTAATTAAAAGCTCAAATGTTCTGCGATATCAATGGGCTGGAGATCCAGCCTCTGGAAAACAAATTATTCAGAAATGTCTGAAATTTCTGCTGCAGTAAGATATTTGTGGGTTATTTGGAAAAATGATAGGAGTCCTGTTTTTTCCAGACTCCGCGTAAATGAACTGACACATACATGTTAACCTTGGCGTTCACACAACTCTTGCCCCCTTAACAAATGAATTTTTATTTGTACCCCGCACTTTCCCACTCATGGCAGGCTCAATGTGGCTTAGGTACTTATTTGTACCTGGGGCAATGGAGGGTTAAGTGACTTGCCCAGAGTCACAAGGAGCTGCCTGTGCCTGCAGTGGGAATCGAACCCAGTTCCCCAGGACCAAAGTCCACCACTCTAACCACTAGGCCACTCCTCCACTGTTGGTAATTAAATGAATCATTTTTGCAACCAGCAAATGACACAAAATTGGCTGTGACTCTTTTAATTTTTATGATTAATCACAATAAATAAATACACAACACAATTCCTTACTAACCAGATGCCTTTACTATCCCTTTTTATCCTTAACAGTGAGGCTAGTCTGTATCAACCTAACCCCTATTCCCAATTAATTTTTTTCACAGAAGACAAAATACTAAATTTATATTCAAGCATGATTTGCGGTGTCACCAAAACCTTGCCTCGGCTCAATGCGGTATCACCCTCGAACCTATCACCATTCCCCACAACTTCCAATGCAATTACTCCCACTTTCCAACCAAATTGGTCACGTGGCTGTCTTCCCCCCCCCCCCTCACACACACACACACACACAAAGCTGTGATCTCCAGTTCCAAGAATTCATACTCCAACCATCCCAACACCCATCAAACTAACATTCCCTCCACACATTCTCCAAAAAAGGGTTGGCAGGGAGGGAAACCAAAATTTTAAATTTCACAATCCCTCATACACTACCCCACTATACTCCCTCCTACCCTACCACAACAAATGCTCACCAAAACCACCTCACACACTCTCCCACTCTCTCCCTTTACCAACCAATCCCAACACTCCTTCCATTCCTCACCACTGCTCCCTAACCAACCTATCCCTACTCTCCACACACAAATCCCTACTTCTTATTCGCTATCCTCTCTTCCTTTATAAATTCCCTTGGCTTGCTGTAGCTCAGCCAAGGTTAACAACCCTCTCCCAGATGGGAGTGGGGCTTCTCATAGGTATGCAGATACATGCAAAAATGCCAATGCTTTTCTATACATATGATGGCGTGTTGTCTGAAGGTGGATGTACATGTGAGTGGAGCATGGATGGAGTACACAGCTATGTGCATAAATTATAGACTAATTTACAAATTTTAGCAATTTAGGTGCAACCATTTACTCCAACTCTATGCCTTCTACTTTCCTTTATACAATATCACCACGCAGGCAGGGCTCTCTAGGCACCTAGACAATGGTGTACTGTTACAGAACTGTCCTCCACATGCTGGATTATCTAATTAATAGCTAGGACATTTATAGTATGTTCAAATTATAGTGGCACTGTTAGTGCTTGGGCTGAAAAGCTGGAATAACATTATTCAAATATTAATCCATCTTTATCGGCTGCCTGCAGCCTTTTGAGTTCATTTTAAAAGTTCTGTCTTTGGTTATTTTGGACCTAACAAGCAGAAATAGCTAGTGTTATCAGCCTGCTAGAGCCCTTTCATTCCTCTCAGGGCATTTGGAGATATTGCCCCCGAGACAAACTATTTATGGTGTAATCCATCCTTAAAAGAAAGCTGACATTTTTTACAGTGGTCTTGCTCTTTGGAAAGTATTCAAAAAGTGTTGTGAGGAACAGATTCCAAGATGTGCTTTCATAAACACTGTAAGGCATTGCTTCTAATTACGCATGCAAATTTGGGTGTGTGACCAAATTGTGTGCACAATTTAATTGTTTAATAGCCAATTAGCACTGATAATTGTCAATAATTGGAATTTACATGATCATCTTTATTGTTGTTATTCTATAAAGATGTGCATGTATATTTTTCTGCGTGGATCTGAAAGGGGCGTGGCCATGGGAGGGCCATGGGCAATTTGGGATGTTTCTAGGATTTGTGCGCAGTGTTATAGATTCAAGGAATCCATGCTTAATTTAGATACGGGGATTTACACCAGGGTTCAGTCGGTGAAAATCCTCGTGCTCAAAATTGGGCATGGATCCCGGTGCTGTTGTTCTATAAACAGCACCCAACTTGGAGCATCATTTATAGAATAGCGCTTAGTGCGCATTGTTTGGCACCCAAATTTGGATGCCATTTACAGAATTGAGTCCTATATGTATGTCGTATATTAAGCATCCATGACTATATTATATGTATTGATTGCTGATTATGTCAGTGTTTTTCTATATTTTATATGCACTGCTGTAATGTTATTGTTGTAATCATGTTGAGCTTATGAGATAAGCAGATGCTAAACAAAAACTGAAGTAATGAATAAATAAATACCACTTATTTTATGCAGCCAGAAAAGGCTCTAAAATGTGAAGCTTAGAAGGTTCTCATGAAGAAGCTGCAGGATTTCAAACAAAGAGTGTGTGTGAGTGAATGTGTGTGACTGTGAGAGTGAGTGTGAGTCATAGAATAAGTACAATCAATATATATATATGACCCACTGAGCAGTGACGTCGCTATGGGTGGGCCTAGGTGGACACAGGCCCACCCATTCTTGTCTCAGGCCCATCCAACAGCAGCATCCCTCTCTTCCTCTTCTCCACCGGCGGCCCGATATCTGCCCCCAACCTGAATCTTCCCGGTGTACCTCAGAGGTATCCTAGTGGCCACAGTAATTCATCTTCACTGCCTGCACCAGCCCCCGCAGGCTTCCCTTTGCTGTGTTCCTCTCTCACTGATGTCACTTCCTGTTTCCTCACTGGTGAGCATGGCAGAGGAAAGCCTGCGTGGGACAGCGTACACATCGAAGATGCATCGCTGAGGCCACCGGGTTGCCTCTGAAACACACTGAGAAGATTCAAAGAGGGGATAGATGCTGGTCTTTGGGGGTGGGGAGAACACAGGAAATGCTGAGCTAAAGAGAGGTTGGAAGGGCCTACCCAATTTAACTGTGGGTCTACCCAAATTTGTGGGTCTGGCTATGTTGCTGCTACTGAGTGAAAAGGTACCAAAAGCAGGGTTGTATAAACTTAGATTGTGAGCACTCCTGGGACAGAGAAATATCCAGTGTACCTGACTATAACTCACCTTGAGCTACTACTGAAAAAGGTGTGAGCAAAATCTAAATAAATAAATAAATAAAAATAACAAAGATAAAGGCTATGAGTTTGAAGGGGAAACTCATTTTTGAAAGTTTTGTGCACTATAAGGTCAAGAGAATGGGACTACACAATTTTTTTCACAATTTTGATGTTTTTCAAGTTCTACAGCCTAAAAACTGCAGGTACCTAAAGTGTGGTATGTGATTTCTGGGGTTCATTACTTTTTTTTATTGATAAATGTTTCTTCTTTTTTTAAAGGTATACCTAAGGTTGAAATTTTGCAAGATTATGCAGTTGATACCCCTCTATCTTGTGGTCTAAGTCACATGCCCCACTTTTGGTACCTTTTCGCTCAGCGGCTCACAATAGTGCTGAGTTAAGCAGAAGAACTTTTCTCATTAAATACTGTACAGAAGCAGGTTTGCACCCAGAGTTCCAGCCGTATCAAGGGCTGAATATATCAATACATTAAATAAAACTCATTTTTTATATCGTGATTAGCAAATGTGGTTATCTTTCTTCTTAGGTAATTAAACTGTGTGACAAGTACTAGCAGAATATTCCTTGTGTTAGTTGGGTATAGGGAGGTGAATTATGTATATCTAATAGAATAAGAGTAGGTGACCTTCATGGGATTGAACGGTATGAGACCAAACTACCTTACTGCTCAGGATACATGAGCTCACAAACTCCTGCACTGAATGAACACTTCTGACAAAAACTGGCAACAATTTATTTCTTTCCTGGTTTATTTAAAACAGTTCTAAAAATATTTGTCCCCACAGTACCTATACTGAAGCAAATAGAGGTGTTAGTATAATTACAATCGAACATACCTGCAAGAGAAAAGTGATAAAAGCTGCAAAACATTTTATGTTGACTCTTTCCTTATCTGGCATTACTTTCCAGCTGGTAAAGAAAGTGTTCCTGTACATATATACAATTTCATTCTAGTAACAAAAATTTGTTTCAGTGTATGTCTGTTATTGGAGTCAACAATTCAAAGATTTACCTGTGCATTAAAAGGTGTGATGCTTACCTCACGTTAACAAAGCTAAAAGTATATACCCAGCATAACAGCATCCATCATTTTACCTATGCTAGAAATGGGCTGCACTGAGAACAGGGATAGGGCAGGAATAGGAACTAAATCTTCAAACCTGTTTTCCCTTGGTTTATACCAATGTAGGTTTACACCTGAAAAGAAAGCAGGTTATTAAAATCCCCATGGCAGTAGGCACAGGTGGATTTCTAAAAGGTAGCTCCATGGAGAATTCCCCTTTAAAAATTAGCTTGCTAGGACCACATCCAGTTTAAAAATATGACTCATGCAGAACAACAGGTATAAGGTTTGTTAACAGGTGAAGAAAATATAAAAATGACTGATTTGGGCTTAATGCGTTAAATCGTGTGACTCGAATGCTCGCTAAGCCCATATTTAACATGCACATTATGAGGGCTTTTTCTTTTTATTTGCAGGTCATTCATGAATGGTTCCATCAGAGAAAAATGCTTAAAAATTAAAGAATGCATGGTTTAGTGCAAAGAAAACAGGAAAAATACTACAAAATGTTTTTTAACATGTTTGTACAGTAGCCTGTTATCACGTGCTAACTGAGTGCTAAGGGCTTAATGCCCTTTAGTAAAAGAGTCCTAAGTGTGCATTCCTTGCCAGTATTATTTATTCAAATTAACAAATTTACTTTGCTGCAATCCCTTTTCTCTACCTCTGGTGACATCATTGCGTATTGAACTTCGTAAGTCTAAGTGCTTTGAAAATGAGACCTATAGTCAGTGGTGTGCTGGAGCCGGCTCACAAGAGCCGTTTGTTAGTTTTTTAAGAATTTTGGGAGCCAGTTGTTAAACTAGCTACTTTAACAACCGGCTCCCAAAAGTTGGGCTTAGGTGACTCAAGTCCCCTCCTGGCGTTGATGTCGACGTCCTCTTCCTTCCCTGTGGCTTGAGCATCTTCTCTCCCCACTGCCCCCCTCCCCCCAAAGCAGCACCTCTCTGCGCTCATTCTCTTGTGTTGTCCCGCTCAATATCATTTGAAATGTACTTGATCGCTCAGCAGAATTCAAGCAGAGGTAATTCCTTCCTGCTCTAATTCATGAGTCATGTGCACAGAAACACGGCCCATGTCTGGTCATTAAGGATAGACCAGATTTTGTTTAAGTTATATAATTAAAGAAATTGTGTCCCGATTCTGAAGGCTCCTGGTGCTTCTTTTTGCTATTTGGACTTTATTCTGTACTTTGGACCCTCTGTGCTGTTTTGTTTACCTCTTTGGAATTTCAATTCATGTGCTCTAATTCTACTACTTCCCTGTCTCTGAAAAAGATCTGGTTTTATATCTTTCAAATATTTAAACCTCTGCATCATATCTCTCATCCTGCCTTTCCTCTAAGATCATATTCAGATCTTCAATTCTCTTCTTAAACACTTTTGATGCAAACCCTATACCATTCTGTCTCCTTCCTCTGAATAGTTTCATTCTTTTTTTAATTAGAATTTTGAAATTGAATACATTTCCATAAATATTGTAAGCGATTACACCTTACCTATATAGAAACCAGTGGTGTAGCCATGTGTCGGCCCGGGTGAGCCTGGGTCTACCCAAAATTGTGGCACTCTTTTTAAGATTGGCAGGGATTCCCAAGCCCCATCAACTGAACAGGTCCTCTTCCAGCAGTTTTAATGATCCTGTATTCTGCAGCTGGAACACTCCCACGTTACTCTCCAAGTGCCAGCACCGCGCAAGACCCTCCTTCCGCACGTGGTCAGTTTTTGAGCATGCATAGGAGGGGGACAGTAGTATGGAAGTGTTGCAACTGTGGGCTGCAGAGTACAGGATTGTTCCAGCTGCTGGAAAAGTCTTTCTTCAGCTGGCAGGGCTTGGGGATCCCTGCCAGCACAGGTATTTATTGAGTTAGGAGATGTGGGAAAAATTGTGTGCCCACCCAAAATACTATATCTGGCTATGCCCCTGGTTGAAACAAAAACAAGACATCAGTTAAAGGAAATGGTGACATTACCCATACAAGAGAAGAATAGAAGTAAACAAAAAAGAGTCACAAATTACACTGTAAAGGTGTATTCATTTAACTGGACCCCATTAAACCTTCCTAAAGTATCCCTGAAGAAACTATTTAGTAGTCTTATCTAACAAAAACACTTCCAATTGTGCAGGTTCAAAAAAATAAGAAAACAAACAAACCCTTTATCCTTGCTAAGTCTCTACTTCAATCCTTTATGTCCTGGGTGAGATGTGGCCTCCAAAAATTAATACAATACGCCAAATAAATCCTCACTAATGACTTTTACAGGGGCATTAACACCTCCTCTCTTCTGCTGGTTATAGCTCTCTCTGAAGAGCCTAGCATCCTTCTGGTTTTGGACACTAACATGTCACATAGTTTTGCCACTTTGAGATCCTCAGACACTATCACCCCAAGATTTCTCTCCTAATTTGTTCGTATCAGTTTCTCGCTCAATATTACATAGGGCTCTTTTGAGTTTCTATACCCCAAGTATATCACTCCATACTTCACATTAAATTTTAATTGCCAAACATTAAACTATTTATCTAATTTTTGTAAATCATTTCTCATGTTGTCTATTCTCTGTCTGTTGCAAATCTTCATTTCATTCACAAAAAGGCAAAACATTTCCTTCTAACCCTATGACAGTATCACCCACAGAGATATTGAATAGAATCAGCCTCAGAATCTATCCCTGAGGCACTCCATTACTCACCTTTCTTTCCTCCTATCACCACCCTCTTTAATGTCAGTCAACCAGTTTTTAATTCAGTTAACCACCTTGGGTTCTAACTTCAGCCTGCTCAGTTTATTCATGATTCTTCTTTAAGGAAGTATATCAAAGGCTTTGCTGAAGTCCAGTTAAAAAAAATCAGATTTGTTTGGCACAGTCTTCCTTTGGTAAAACTATGTTACCTCAGATTTTGCAACTCACTGGATTCTAGGAAGTTCTTTCCTTCAGCAGTGCCTCCATTACTTTTTCAACCACCAAACTGAGGCTTACAGTGTCCACTCTTTTCCAGTCCTGTGGAACCTCTGCCATCTTCAAGGATTTATTCAACAAATTTTTTAAAGGACCCTCTAAAACCTGTCTGAGCTCCCTCAATATCTTGCTGGTATCTCATCTGCCCCCATGGATGTATCCACTTTCAGTTTTTCAAGTTGTTCATAAACACTTTCCTCCATGAACAGTGTGATATGTACCTCATTCCCATATATACCTTTGTCAGACGACTGTTTCGCAAGTTTTCCTCTTCATCAACCCTCTCCATAAATCAGTTCTTGACATCTTTCAGTCTTACAATTCCATTTTAACCTTCCTCCTTTCCACAACATACCTGAAAAAAGTCTTGTCACCCAACTTTACATCTCTAGCTATTTTTTTTCTACCTGTGCATTTCCCAACCATGGGTCCAATAATCACCAGGCAGTGATTAGCAGTTTGCTGACCACCACCAGTGCTAAACCCAGAAATTCAATGGTGTGCCGTGTCCATGCACTGGCATTGAATTTCTAGGGTTGTGGAGCCAGCAAACAGATAGCCAGTTAAGTGTCATATGAAGAACTTAACTAGTTATGGGTTACCGCATAAAAATAGGTCTGATTTATGTGGTCCTATTTATGCAGTTAACCTGGCTAGTTAAACCAGGGGCGTAGCTACGGGTGGGCCTGGGTGGGCCTGGCCGGCAGGTCTCGATCCTCTTCCTCCAACCCCTTTACATTATTTTTTTTTTTTAGTGCGGGCCGGTTCCTGGAGCGGAAGTGTAGACCATTGCAGCGCTGCTTGCCGGTGCTCCTACTCCAACACTTATTCCCCGTCCAGATTCTGCTCTGCTGCTATGTCTCACCTGCTTCACCTTAGCTCCCCGCTCTTATATTTGTATCACGCAGTCCCCTCCCTAGTCGGTTAACAGACACTCTTGGTCAAATGAGCTCCAGCCCCCGATGGAACTGAAAGGGGTCCCAGCAGCCACACGCCATCCAGCTTCTCTCACTTTTTCTCGTCATCGAACAGCAGGAAAGACTCGAAGGCCGGCGGCGCGTTCATTTTCGCAACAATTCGGCCCCAGCACACATAACTTCCGGGTCACGGTGCAGAAATGCTCCGCCGGACCGGAACAAGGAGGTTTAATAACTAGGAATGGCAGTGAGCCTATATAGGCCACAAGGAAGCCAATAAGGTCTGTCTAAGTTTCTCCTTCCCAGCGCAGCCGTCATCCCCGTTCACTCAAAACTTAGCAAACCTATGAGCTGCTGCATCCACATTGTCGTCTAAAGCTGTTTCAGTTGGATAGGAAGTGCCTTAAAAGGTGGAGGACAATTTTTTTTAAACTTATTGGACAGCTTTTTAATTTATTTCAAAGCTTCTGGGTTGTGCAGGGGGGCTCAGAATGGGAGAATGGGTCTGGGTGGGGTGGGACTCAGATGGTAGAAGGGGACTGGGTCTGGGAGAGGAGGGGAGGGTCTCAGATGGGAGAAGGGGACTGGGTCTGGGGTCTGAGGGGGCAGGAGGGAGAATAGGGCCATGTCTGGGCAGGTGGGAGAATGGGTCTGGGGCTGAAAAGGGGGACCCTAATGCAGGGCATGTGGATGAAGGGAACTGGGGACTGAAAAGGACGGTAGGTAGGATAAGGGGGCTAGTACTGGAACTGGGGGCTGAAAAGGGGCAGGGGCTGAATGTGCGGACTGGGGGCTGAAAAGGGGACAGAGAGAAGTGGCTGGGTGCTGAAGCTCTGGACTGGTGGGAGAAAAGGGCTGGGGCTGAAACTGGGGACTGGTGGGATAATGGGGCTGAAACTGGGGCTGAAAAGGAGGGGCAGGTGGAAGATGTGGGCTGGGGCTGGAACTAGGGGCAGGTGGGATAATGGGGCTGGAACTGGGGGCCGAAAAGAAGGGACAGCAAGAGGGAGGGCAGACCCTGGATGGATGGGAGAGGGAGGGCAAATGGTGGATTGAAGGGGCAGAGAGAAAGGGCAGACAGTGGATGGAAGGGACGGCAGAGAGGGCAGACACTGGATGGCAGAGAGAGAGCGAAGACAGATGCTGGATGGAAGGAAGATGGTGAAAAGAAGATGAGGAAAGCACAAACCAGAGACAAACTGTAAATAAAATATATATTTTTACTTTTTTGCTTTAGGAAAAAGTAGTATTGTAGATGTGTTAATAAATGTTTATAAATAGAACATGTAAATAAGGTAATCTTTTTATTGGACTAATTTTAATACATTTTGACTAACTTTCAGAGAACAAAACCCCCTTCCTCAGGTCAGGATAGGATACTGTAACAGCACTATACTGTATTGACCTGAGGACGGAGGTTTTGGCCTCTGAAAGCTAAATGTATTAGTCCAATAAAATGGTATTATTTTATTTTCTATATTTGTTTTATTTATATTTGTTAATTTGTAAAGTGGTGATTGATATTTGTTAGGTTTTTTTTTCAAATTTACATCTCCTGTCTTTATATTTTGCACAGTACTAGGGGACATTTTCTGTTTCTGTGGTGTTGCACTGTATGCGGAGTCTGGCATCTTGGGGGTTCAGTTTAATTTTGATTACTTATTCTATAGTGGATTAGGGTGTATCTGTGTTTGTGAAAAAGACATGGCTTTCAGTTGGCATTGATTGTGCAGTATCGACGGTCTGTACTAATCTGTCTGGTTTCGTTTTACAATAGGTGAATTGATGTTCTAGTGCTTACTGTAGTCTTTAAGATGCTTTCCTTTTCCTTGTGTGACTTGTAGAAATTACTGCTTATGGTATACTAGAATTGCTCTATAGGTCCTGAGTGTTTTGTATTCTCGGTATGCTTAGTACTGAATTTTGGAGGGGGGGGTGTTAAAAAATGACCAGCCCTGGGTGTCAACTACCCTAGGTACACCACTGCTTTGATCGCTGTCGCTGCCTTTTCTCCCGCAGCTGATGCCAAACTATGGGGAAGGGGGAAGGGCAGGGTTGATGCCGGGCTACAGTTCCAGGCTGGAGATTTTGGGACAGTCCTGCATTTCTGACCACCCCATTGTTATGGGACTTGCAGCACTGATTTCCATGGGCAGAATCAGGCACTGCAAATCCCACACTGATTTGGGTTATAAAGTTTAAATCAGGACTCAAAATCTCAAGCCTGGAACTGGGTAATTTGCCATCTCTTGTGATTTCTAATTTTTGGTGTTTTATTCTGCAATTTGTAAGGGGTGGTCTGTGTTCTTGGCATCTCTGCGATTTCTAATTTTTTGTATTTTATTCTGCAGTTGGTAAGGGGTGGTCTGTGTTCTGCATGTGACCGATGTAAAAGATTCTGTGTGCATGTAGTTCGTGTGGGGATCTATATGAGTCTGACTTCTCTGGCTTTTTAAATGGGAATGTCAGTTTCAGAATTTACCTGCTTTATGAATACAGCTTAATCAGGCATTTGCATTTGTTACAAAGCAAAGTTTGAAGGATATGTGCCATTGACATGTTTGCCTTTTAGCAGTCATATTTGGTCAAGTTTATTTATTTATTGCATTTGTACCCCACATTATCCCACCTTTTTGCAGGCTCAATGTGGCTTACAGGGTGTTAATATGGTATAGTCATTACATAATCTTAGATATGGGATAAAATCACTATATTTAAATGGTGTTCCATGAACCAGGTATGCGGTTTGTGTTAATGCAGGAGAGCTGTTGCACCGACTGTTTACCTAGAAATCCATCATCAAGTGCACTCTAAGGCATTATTAAGGAGTATCCCAAGAAACACTACTCACACCTAGTGCCCACCCAAATTAGCTCTGGGCCCACCCAAAATATCAGGTCTGGCTACGCCACTGAGTTAAACTCTGAATATCAGCTCTTAACCAGCCAAATGTTGACTGCTTCCCCAGATTGCCCCAAAAATAACAAGTTTTGAGTTTGGTGCTAACCGGTTATTTTCAGTGGTGCTAACCAGTTAAGTGCCAACTGAACATGAGTGGTTAGCCCCTAACAGGAAATGTAACCGGCCTGTTAAATTGGCGGTAGTGCTGATTTGGCACATACCACATGTGCATTAGGTCTACTGCTGCTTAGTAAAAGGACCCTTAAATGTCTAAGAAAAGAATGAGGACAGAATTAGGGTTTAAATGTGTGTGTGCTACCACTTATACATGTAGGTTACAAAATATCAGCCAAGTGGTAGTACAAATGCACATATAGCTGCCATTTTGAAAGCCTACACATGTAGCTCCCAAGCACCCCTGGTATCTGACCCCCCCCCCCCCCAAAAAAAAAAAAAAGCATCTATCAAATGCTTCCCCCTCTGAACCAGGGGATGACAAAATGCCATATCCCAGAAAGAAATCCAGTGCTTTTTACTGATTGGTGACTCCTAATGTTTGGATTTCTGAATAGTTACTGTGAGACAAGGAAGAAATTGTTTGGCGCACAGTAAAAAGATCTAGGTGTCTTTATGGACAAGGTGTTGAAATGTTCTGCTTAGTGTGCAGCGGTAGCCAACAAAGCAAACAGAATGTTAGGAATTAAGAAAGGAATAGAGAATAAAACAAAGAATATCATAATGCTTCTACTGCTCCATGGTGCAACCACACCATGAGCACTGTGTGCAGTTCTGGCCATTGCATCTCAAAAAAGATCTAGTGGAATTAGAAAAGGTAAAGAGAAGGACAACCAAAATGATATAGGTGATGACAAATAAGAGGCTAAAGACTACTGAGATACATACATTAGATTATCTCCCTATGTACTATGCAACAGATACAATAGAAGTCATAGAAAGACCTGAAAGTATTAGTATGACCTATACTTCATGAGAGTTTGTAGATGAACTCATGGTTTTGTCCCATTCATAAAACCTCTCTCACTACAGTAAGCCTCAATCACATAGATATGAATAAGATAGAACCGGCATATGAAAAGGTTGCAGAAAATTATTAGTGTACTAACTATAAGTTTGTGTAGGATTGACATAATTGAAGTATTGTCAGGATGATGAGTTCACACCGTAAACAAAACAAATTGTACCAGTTGACCTTAAGACTCAGATAATTTGATGGCCTCATAGAATACATTCTGGAATGGATGGTACCACGGTACGTTAACCCTGGTGTCACCCTATGGGATAGGGTGAAGAGGGGAATGTTAATATATGGCCTGGCTTTGGATCTACCACTGGAATAGTGAGGGCCAAAGCTATGAAGCCTAAAATAACTGAAGAAGTACTGACTAGGCCAAATAACAAGTACATGATTTAATATTTGAGAATCTGTAAAAAGCGGTTCTGAATAATGAGTCCTGCTACAAATTGGTACAATTTTTAATTCAAATTCAGCTCCTGTACTGGGGAAAACAAAAACAAAAAGGATGGCTCAGATGAACAAAATGGAGCCTATTACATAGTTCTTAAGATGGTGTGAAAAGTATGTGAAAACTATTGCAACAGGGAACAGGTGTCTCAGAAATGAGATGTGAAAAAAGAACTTGTTCCCAAAACATACTGATAAGCCCGCGTGGGAACGTATCATCTCAGAAATTGAGAGCTAGGTTTCCCACCATTGACTTCTATGGAGAGGTTGTGTATAAAAGAGGGGAAAATGTGCCTTAACTGGGAGTCTTCTCAGAGGGCGAAGCTCTGTCCGGTTGTACTCAGAATCTCTCTGCTGAATGTACCTGATTAAAGTCTGATGTCTGTGCTTGTACCAACTTGAAGACTTGTCTTTGGGTAAGAAATAAAATGTATCTATCTATTCAAATCTATCTCTGTCTTTATTCTATCTTCTCTTTACCTTACATTTAGTTTACAAGGCAGATTACATACACTCAGTCTCTGGAGAAACTTAGACAGATTTTTATTAGGCATTATCTGGGAACATAAATGGCCCAGAGTATACCTAGATCCAAGAAGACAGAAAACAGTAGTTATGGGAATTAGAATTCTATTACAGCCCCTAATGCAAACCCAGAGCAGACCTCCTTGTGATTGGGTGACAATGGAGGTTGAAGAAACCACACAGAACCTGTTATGTGAAGTAGGTATCTTTAGTCCCCCGTGTGATCTGGAGTCAGAAAGAGGTCCAAGAGGGGGAAATTAAAACAGTTCTCTAGCTTGAAGAAAAGATGACTGACGGGGATAAGTACCTAAGTGTTGCCAAACTGAGACTGACCAAAGGTCCATCAAGCCCAGCATCCTGTTTCCAACAGTGGCCAATCCAGGTTACAAGTACCTGGCAAGATCCCAAAACAGTACAATACATTTTATGCTTCTTACCTAGTGGCATTCATCATTGAGGAATAATTGTTCATTGTTTTTCATTGTTTATCACTTATGCTTCATTATGGTTTGTCTTGTTGACCTGTGACAAGATATAGTAATACGGGGAGACATTTTTCTTTTTCTTTTCACATACGCGCAGCACATGTGCTGGGTACATTGGTTTTAAAATATTTTTTCCAAACTCATTGATCATGGTGTTTTTGAAGACTACCCATTTTTCTTCCTAAGGATTTATCTATTTATTTTTTTTTTTTTTTTTTTATGATTCCTTCTTTTACACACATATATAAGTTTTGGTGTTTTTTGCATATATATCAGTGTTCTAATTTATTTATGTATGTATATATTTCTTTGAGATCCATATCTTTATTACCTGCTATGGTATCTGATAGCCATCAACATACACAATGGTATAATTGTTGTTCAAAACCACACCGAGATGCATTCATGATTCCCTTAAATGAATATATATTTTCTAATTAAGCAGTGTTTTATTTGGTATTTCCTATTAGAACGCCTTATTTTCATAATATGTATGGATACACATCTGTAATTTATTTTGTTGTCAATATATACTATCCATCCTTGTTTTGCATATAGGTTTTATGTATGTTTTTTAAGATTTATATTATTTTCTGTGTACTTTTGACATATGATTTTGAGCAATGTTTTCTCTTTTATCTCACAATACGATATGTAATATGTTTCTCATTATTTCTTTACCATAGATTATTTCAGTTAGCAGGAAGTTAACTGTTTGTCAATTTGATCTACAAAATCACTGTTCTATACTGAAAATCAATAGGTATGTTCCTTCATACAGATATAGGATATTTTCATTCACATACATATATATATATTTTAAAGATTAGAGATGATTTTGTTTTTTAAATGTATATTATATATATTTTTTTTTAATGTATGTTTATAGGATACGTTTTTATACGTTTGTTTGATGATTTTATATTTATGTTTATTCATAGACCCATGAGGCAGGCCTTTACGGCCGAAACACAATTCGTGTCGGGTTGCTTTTATTGATTTTGAATAAAGAACTTGTTTAAGAAAACATCACTTGTGAGAGGACTTTGTTGGATCCACTGTTTGTTTTGACTTTCGTTCCTCCTGTGGAGAGATCACCTTCTGTGGGTGTATGCTCTTACCTAGAAATAAGCAGTGGATTTTTACTGAGTCCATTTTAATAATGGCTTATGGACTTTTCTTTTAGAAAGCTATCCAAACCTTTTTTAAACCCCGCTAACTGCTTTTACTACATTTGCTGGCAATTGATGGACACTGTTACTTTGAAATTGGTGAATTGGTGTATGGCAAATAGAGACATTGTGTTGATGAATATCCACTACAGTCTTTGGCTGCTTATGTTCTCGGTCCCTGAAGAACTATTACAGTGAGATGGCTCAGCCAGATTTGCTCCCCTGCTTCCTTTGTTAAAAAAAAAAAAGAAGTCTTAGGTTAGGTGTGAAATGGCTGTTGTTACCCTGTATTGTCCATTTTTGTTTAAAGGCAGACCCTTCAAGAAAGAAAGAAAGAAATTGAGAGGAAGGAGGAAGAAGATTCATACTCATTTCTGACCCAGTACAGAATAGGGTAAAATGCCAAAAATGAAAAAGTAATTTTACTGAGAAAATGAGGACAATATTTCCATGCTTTCAAAAGAGATGAGATAACTGGAAAACTGAGCATTAGTTTGCATGTCTGGCACCTACATTGCTGTAGTAAATAAAAGTGCTAGTAATTTACAAGATCACAAACTCAGTTAAGCACAGGGTGGTTATTCAAGCAGAAAGCAAAATGGAAAATGCCACATCTGCAATTGAAGGTATGTTTGTTTTCCATACTGTCATACTGCATCACACTTAAAGTCAATGGACTGCACCTATGTCTTGCTGAAGGTGTTTTCCGATTCAGAAATACCCAGAACATGTTTGAACATGCAGACAAATATAGAGGGTTTAATTCTGTTGGAGGACTAAAGCAGAAGCACAGAGGATTCGAGCAAAGATTCCTCACTGCTGAATTCCTCAGGTTGCTTCTGTGTGTGTTTTCATCACATTCTATTCACTGTGTCCTAACAGCACTCAAAAACAATGGCATATCATATTATATGCTGTAGCCATGAATAGTAGCAATTATGGTGCTACCAAAGTTTTTACACTGGTAATATAATATTCTGACAGGAAAAACAATGATTCCCGGAACTCCAGATAAAACCCAATTAAACTGCAGATACAATTGCAGACTACTCCACTAAAAATCAAAGAACAATTTGCTTAAAAAGCATGTGTGACATTTAGTGGTGCAACTGCGATACAATGTTAGATGGACTTTAGTGAGATAAAGGGGGAAGGAATGTTTTTGTTAAGCTGTAGTTGATGGAGATAAGGATCTTAATTGGTGTGAGTTGCCTAGCATACATTTTAAATAATGGTGTCTAATATTATTATTATTTAACACATTTATATCCCACATTTTCCCACTTAGTTTAGTTGCAGGCTCAATGTGGTTTACACAATACCGTAGAGGTAGGCTCCAGTTCAATAATACAAATACCTAGTATAGTAATAAGCCTGTAAGAAATATAAGTATAAAGCAACAAAGAAATAAAGAGGGGATGGTAATAGAAGTCTAGTACGGTCCATATTTTGCTGAGTTGCAAGAAGTAAAAAGTTAATTTGGGTCTTGTGGGTAGGCCTTCTTAAACAAGTTGGTTTTCAGTAGTTTCCTGAAGTTAAGATGGCTATGGATAGATCTCATGGTTTTGGGCAAAGCGTTCCACAGTTGTGTACTTATGTAAGAAAAGCTGGATGCATAAGTCGATTTGTATCTAAGTCCACTGCAGTCTGGATAATGCAGATTTAAATAAGTTCGGGATAGGCTGGTACTGTTTCTGCGTGGTAGTTGGAGCAGGCAAGCGATTTTATAAGAAGGTACCTAGGTACAAAGTTAAAAAAGGTGCCTATATTAAGCTTCTTATATAAAAGATACCTATTGGTCTTTATGTTAAGATATGCTATGCTATAGTAGGCTTTTATAGCCTGCTTTATCCCTAAAACAGGGTTCAGAGCGGGGTAACAATTTTAAGAATCTGATTCAGTAACCAATCAGGATAATACAAAAGTAAAACATAATAAATAATAACAATGTTTTAACAGATACTAAGATAACAAAAAATGTTCTGGAAAAGTAGGACTTCAACAATTTTTGGAATGAAAGAGAAGAACTTAAAATGTATCTCTAACTGTAAAGAATTCCAAGTAGAGAAATTAAATCTTATGGAACGACTTCAATTTCAAAACTTTCTCAGAAGAAAAACACAAAGGAAACTGTCCACATTATTTTATTTTTTGTTACATTTGTACCCCGCGCTTTTCCACTCATGGCAGGCTCAATGCGGCTTACATGGGGCAATGGAGGGTTAAGTGACTTGCCCAGAGTCACAAGGAGCTGCCTGTGCCTAAAGTGGGAATCGAACTCAGTTCCTCAGTTCCCCAGGACCAAAGTCCACCACCCTAACCACTAGGCCACTCCTCCACATGGTGTAGACCATTAGAACTTAGGGCCCTGTTTACAAAGGAACGCTAAAACTTAACGTGCACTAACCATGTTGATGCCTATAATGTTCCTATGGGAGTCTACACGGTTAGCACGCACTAAAAACGCTAGCATGCCTTTGTAAACAGGGCCCTTAATAAGTGAACAAACACAAATTCTCAGGCAGATGTCCCTCTAAGGATTTAAAAACTAAACAGCAAATTTTAAACAAAATAGGAGCTTTCAAAGGTAACAAGAAACATGATCATATTTTAACATCCTAAATATCAATCAAGCAGCTTTATAAAATAGATTCCAAGAACCAGTGAGTAAATTCACATCTACAAATTTACACCTGCTCTTCAGATAGTGTAAACTTGGCTGTGTATTGACCTGCATATTCTACAATATCCCCGGGATTCTATATATCACGCCTTAATTTCCATGCAGAAATCAAAGCGTATTCTGTAACAATACATGTAACTTAATTGTTTAAATAATCAGCACTGTTAATTGGATGTTAACAAGTAATTATCAGCACTAATTGGCATTAAGATTTACATGCACAACTCACTAAGCATATTCTGTAATGTGGTAAGCGTAATTTCTAAGTTACATAGTTGAAAAGGGGGCATGGCCATGGGTGTTTGTAAAGTCTATGTGTGTTGTTATAGAATACACCCGCTTTCCCTCTGATTCTATGTAGTGCACTTTGATTTAGGCACTGAAATCGGAGCAGACTCTATAACACTGTGTGTAACTTAATTGGCTTAACAAGCTAATGAGCGCCGATAACAGCACTTAAGCAATAATGAGCACTAATTGGCATTGATTAGAATTTAGGTGCACAACTCGCTAAGCATATTCAGTATCGATGTGCAATGAACTTCTAACACATGGAAGCAAAAAGGGGTATGGTTATGGGCGGGAAATGGGCACTTCATGGGCATTCTAAAATTTAGGCACCTAGTTATAGAATATGGCCCAGTGCACCTAATTCTACACGCTGAGATTTACACCAGGTTGTCATTGGTGTAAACAGATGCACACAGATATTGGCGCTGAAATATCAACTAAATATATTCTATAATCGGCGCCTAAATCTAGGTGCCGATTATAGAATACGCTTAGTCAGCACTGATTTCATTGTCGATTTTTTTAGGCGCCATATATAAAATGTCCTCCTCTGCGCCTAATTTAAGTGTCAGGATTTATGCCAAGTAAAACATGACATAAATGGGCACGACAACATTTGGTTGCGTGGAGAGGCACGCGGCATAATTCTCTATACCATGTGGAAAATTAAGCCTATTCTATAAAATTTAGGCATTGTGACAGGGCAACCCCAGTCGGGTGGCTAGGCATTTCATGGCAGGCATACTATAGAGAATACGCCTAGGCATATTTTTTCCACGTGGAATTTTCAGGCGCCATATACAGAATCTAGTTCTATATGAATACACATTGCAACTCTGCCTCCCCTCCATCTGAACTACACCCCTAGGAGTGCACAAAGCTTTGACACTTATCTGAGTATGAGCTGCTCTTTTTCGGACAAGTACTGTTCACCAGGACCAGCCACTGATTGTCAGCAGCATTATCTGGCTAATGCCACTGAAAATCACTAGGGACCACCTCAGCATAATTAGGATAACACAGAGGCAGTCTGGGGAGGAGCTCGACCTTACCTGCCATCCTAACTTACCTGGAGACCTGATTCTTAAAACCTACTGCCGGTGTGAAGGCCAGTTAGAGTTGGAATAGTGCACATTTTAATCTGCGCAGAATACTCAGAGGTCTATAGCACAGGGAACATGCATGCCAGAGATGGCCGCAAATTGTATTTAAATGAAGTGAGAACATTAGCTATGCCCTCTCAATGCTCAGAAAACAGCGCACAAACGAACCCTGCTCCTACCACTGGAAACCTACTACCGGTTCGGAGCTGGAAATGATTTCTTTTGATTTTCAGTGTAAAATATGTTGTTTTTTGATTTCTTGTGGAAGTAGAACAAAGCCCGTGCAAACCTGTAAGCACTTGTATTGGAAAAAGAAATATGCACGAGCAAACCTGAAAGTGAAAGCACTCATTGGTGCCTGTTTTCTTTGCTTTAATATAAGCCTTCTAAGTAAAAAGAAATTGAAGAGCTTATATTTAAAGGTGAAGAAGAGTGCACTGATATATGCTTCAATTTTGGGTTTGCCTGGCACATGCACACAAGAGGTTTGTATACCACAAAACTCTTGTGTGCATGTGCCAGGCACGTCTATAATTTGAATACTATTTCTGTTGAGCAGTGGTGAGTTAGTTTTCTGCGCTGTTGGCTTTAGTGCAGGAGTTCTGAGCATCAGCAACCTGGATACTTATCCAAATACTGTCACTAAATATCAGCCTTACCCAGAAAATGTTTGGCAGTTCAGCACCAATATCTGAATACAATTTTAAACAACCTAACCAGTATATTAAAGCAACACCAACCACAGGGTTTAAACACCCACATACCCCCATGCAAGCCTATGACAGGTGTACAACAGACTTTACATATTATAGAAAGTTATCTCCTTTTACCCAAGAGCGTTCGCCTGAAAATTTACTACTACTTCCATATCTACACTCTACAGACTGAGCTTCTGATACAATTCTGCAAATTTGTGGATAGTGAATATAAAAAGAACAGGGTTTTTTTTCACACCAAGACAAGCTGGCTATCCTTGTTTTCTGGAATTATAAGTCTGCCTCAGATGTTTTCATCTTTAAAGTCTTTCTTCTTTTCCTAAGGCAAATCAAATCATGCTCAAGAAATCTTCTGATGAAATATGCCTCTGGCACATGCACTCTGTCATGAGTATATTCCACTCCCACCCTAAAGAACTGGAACAGAAAATAATTTCTTTGTGGAAACGAAGAAAACATTGAATTCAGCATACAAATCCCTTGATTGCAAGACTCAGAACTTTAGGAGTAATTCTATAAGGCAGAGTTTTTCAACCTAGTCCTCGGGGCACACCCAGCCAGTCGAGGTTTTCAGGATACCCCCATTGAATTCAACCCCGAATGGATGGGTGTGCCCAGAGGACTGGGTTGAAAACCTCTGCTACAAGGAGCCCTCCAGATTTAGGTAGCAAGCACATGTGTAAATGCCATAATATTGGCACTTGCATTGTATCCATAACTCATACATAAATAAATCAATGACAACTTGTTTTCTTGGATAAAATAATTTGGCAGCAGCTTTATTAATCAATCAAAATTATAACCATCACATATCAACAACTTGTCAACATCAATACGACCTTCACTTCTCTTTATTCATTTTAAAAGCTAGTCAGTGCTGACCTAGCTATACAAACTTATTCCATCAAATGTATTAATTCTCAAGAGCCGCCTTCTAAAGTGAGACCTGCAGTGACATCTAGGGCTGGCTTCTGTTTATGGTGGTTTCACACGCAAGTAGATTACAACATAACCATCCACAAATCAAGTTAAACATTCTCCTTAGGTCACTTGAGTTCACATCAGAATTTTTCACTGCTGTGACTTATAATCTCCCTTTAACATTTTCCACAATCCCCACCAACACAAATACTACAATACTAACCCCAAATTTACCCACAACCATCCAGAATTAGGGACGGAATGAGTGAGATCAGTGGTGTGCTGGAGCCGGCTCTGTCCGGCTCGCAAGAGCCGCTTGTTAATTTTTGACAGCTCTTGCGAGCCGGTTGTTGTTTGGGGCGAGCCGGCTCCATTACAGAGGTAAGTATGGCAGGAGGGCGCCATGCTTACCTACCCTCCCGCTCCCAAACATATGCAGCGATTTTCCTTTGCCCCCCCCCCCCCCCACCGTCCCCTCCCGCTCCCATCCATCTTGTTTAGTACCTCTCCATTGAAGCGCCGCCTTATTTAAGCCCTGCTACGTCTCCAGCCTTCCCTCCCTGCTTGCTTCGATGAGTTCATTCGTCGTGCCCTTAATCCCGCCTTCTGACGTATGAGGCAGGGGAGGGAGGAGAATTGCTGGGCAGGGATGGGTAGAGGGGGGCAGGGGAGAGAAGCCAATTGCTGGGCAGGGATGGGATGGGTAGAGGGAGGCAGGGGAGAGAAGCCAATTGCTGGGCAGGGATGGGTAGAGGGGGGCAGGGGAGAGAAGACAATTGCTGGGCAGGGATGGGTAGAGGGGAGCAAAGCCAATTGCTGGGCATGGAGGGCAGGGGAGAGAAGACAATTGCTGGGCATGGATGGGTAGGGGGGCAGGGGAGAGAAGACAATTGCTGGGTATGGATGGATAGAGGGGGGCAGGGGAGAGAGGAGAGTTTCAGGACATGGATGGAGGGGAGGGCAAGAGAAATTCTGGACATGGCTGGAGGGGAGGGAAGGGACAAGGGAGAGAGAAGAAATGCTGGACACGGAGGGAAGATAGAGGAAGGAGATTAGATGAGGGAAAAGGAAGTGAGGAGAGAAACTGCACATGGATGGAGAAAATAGGCAGAAGCTGGATCCACTGTACAGTCAAGACTGCGGATGACCAGAAATGAAGAAGAAAGGAGGAAAGAAAAGAAATAAATGGAAAGGAAGCCCTGGAAACGGAGTCAAGGGAACAGATAGAGAGCAGCAGAATCAGATATTGGGCCAGCATGATCAGAAAAACAAAGTCACCAGACAACAAAGGTAGAAAAAAAAATTTTTATTTTCATTATAGTGTTTGGAATATGTCCACTTTGAGAATCAGGTGCTGAACATTAAAAGTTTATATTTATTTACTTATTTATGGCATTTTATCCCATACTAAACATGAATTAGATTGGAACCTGGGATCATTTAATTTTTTTTCCCTGGAGAGAGTAATGCATTGCCCTCCCCCCCCCCCCCCCCCCCCCCGGCTATAGCCAGCTGTGCAATTTTGGGGGGGCGCAGAGGTGGATGGGGGGGGGGGCGCAGTGGTGGACGGGGGGTGCCGAGGTGGACCGGGGAGAGATCCTGTTGTTAAAAATTTACCAGCACACCACTAAGTGGGATTAACATTTCTTTCCTAATGCCTGCAGACTATTTACCTCCTACCCACCTGCCGAATCTCCACAACCCATAGCCCATCAAAAACACTGAGTCCCTTGCGATCCTAAGCCCCGCTCCCAAATTCCAAATGAAAAAATCAACTTTTTAATTTACCCAGCAATATATTCCCAATTCATAACACATTTCATTTAATTACCATTTCCACCCATTAATTTTCCCATGTCTTCTTTAAACCTTTAAACCCTCTGATTAAATTAAATAAATAAAATCGCTATCATTTTAATCCACACAGACTTCAACATTAGCTTAGAATATTCCATCAATTTCCAGTTCTTGTATACTTTTCATGAACTCAGCTCCCTTCCTTACTTCCCCCCTTATAAAACCCTTCACTTCCCCAATCCCCCACAATAGTATTATTTCACTGCTGCAGCAATGCCAATTTTTTATATCCCCATAATTAATTCTATGGGCTCTCTGTATTCTAGTCATTTTTGCACATATGAGAACTTGCAGAATAGCACAAAGCCAGAAGTGACTCAGTTACATATGTGTAAATGAGCCATTTCTGGCTTTGTGCTATTCTGCAAGTACACAGTAATATTCAATGCCATGTACTTTGCAGGTGGAAATGCACATGGGCTGAGTTTGGACAGAGGATGGGTGGGGTGCACATTTACACACATAGGGCTATATTCTCTATATAGTGCTTAAAAATCTATGCTGAAAACATTTCCACCTCAGTGTATTCTATAAGCAGCACCTAAATTTAGGTACATATATAGAATATGCATAGCTGATATCCTAACACCTAAAACTACACGTATCCATTTACTCCAAGAAAAATGTGGCATAAATCCCAGCATGTAGATTTAGACGCAGAGGGCCATATTCTAACAGCACATGTAAATTTTAGAACGCTCACAAAATGCCTATTTTTCCACCCATAACCACACCTCTTTTTGCCTGTGTGCATTAAAATTTAGGTGCAGTGCATTACAGAATACGCTTATCAAGTTGTGCATATAAATTCTAATTATTGCCAATTAGTGCTCATTATTGCTTGTTAAGTGCTGTTAACAATGCTGATTAGCCAATTAAGTTATGCACATTGTTATAAAATATGCTTGGATTTTGGTACGGAACGCTAGGCGCTCTATAGAATATGGGGGATAGGGCTAGATTCTATATAAGGCACCAAAAAAATCATTACTGAAAAAAGTGCTATTCTATAAAGCAAGCTTAAAGTTAGGTGTGGTTTATAGAATAGCGCATATGCCCAGGGGTTGTGCGTAAATTTAGGCACCACCATGAGTACCAACAAAAACATGGTGCAAATGTCTGTACCTACATTTATATGCTGAGCCCTTATATGCTCTAATACCACACGTAACTCAAAACCATGTCCAAGATCCATCCCAAAATGTCCACGACCTTCCTATTTCTGCACACCCTTTTTTAGGCTGTGCCTAAATTTACATGCATAAGTTCTAATTAAATCTAATTAGTACCAATAATCTGTTAAAAAGTCAATTATTGGTACTAACCTGCTCATTATGTAATTAAAATGCACATGTAGATTTAGCACACGCCCAAATTTGCAGGCACAATTTTTCATAGAGTTCGAGTGCTATACTATAAAATACTATAATCTCTGTTCAAATTTACACACTCTAAACACAACCATGTACACCATTCCTAAAATATAGTTACATATTTGACCTGTTACACCAGTATTCCATAAAGAAAATTAGACACTTTGAGGCAAGGGAGAGCTATCAATGTGAGCTACTGTTAAATTGAGTTATTTTAGCACAGGGTCTCATTGCAGAAAGTGGGAACCAGTGGCATAGCCAGACAGCCAATTTTGGATGGGCCTGAGCCCAAAGTGGGTGGGCACAATATTTTCTCTGCCCTGCCGCAAAATATAAATACATTAGCTAATAAGGATCCTCAAGCTCTATCAGCTAAAGACTTTCTGTCAAGGTGGCCAGAACTCCCTTTTACCAAACTTGGCAGGCAGCAGCAACTTCAGTAAGCCACTGATGCCAGCACCCTATGCGTGCTTAGCTATCGGTGACTCAAGCATGCTGTCACCGACTGCAGAGCTTGGTAGAAGGAAGTTCTGGCCGTCTTTGGAGGAAGTCCTCAGCTGGGGAGGCTTGGGATCCCTACCAGCTATACAGCAAGGGTCAGAACTGGTGTTAGACATGCTAGGGCCCCCTCCCTGATCCACTCTCCTCCCTGCCTGCCCTCCGATTTCCCAACCTGCCATTACTGTCACACCAACAGACCCTCACCAAATACAGAACAAGGGATCACGTATCAGAAATAAAAATATTTAGACAAAAATTGAACTCGGAACCCCAAAAAGTTAAACTTAGCATGTACTTCAACACTGGAGAAATAAAAACAGAAATGCATTTCCTTTCTCCTGAACATAATACAAACACATTTGCTATGTAGATTTCCCAAAGCCAACATATTCCATTTAAAACATTCAAAATACATTGCTTTTTTCTACCTTTGTGATCTGGACATTTATTTTTCCATCATGTTGGTTGCAGTTTCTTTTCTGCTTTCCTGTCTGTCGTCTTCTAATTCTCTTTCGAGCGGCTGCTGTCCATTTGTCTTCTTTTACCTTCACTACACCTGCTTCTGACATATTGACTTCTTATTTTTAGCTCTTTCCTCTCTTTTTTCTTCTTTCTGCCTTGCTGTCAACTCAAATTTCACCCTCTCACATTTTCTCCTCCTTTTTAGTTTACAGCTACCTATCAGATTTTCATCTTTTTCTCTCACCCACTAGCTTTTCCATTTCCCCATCTCACTCCTTCCTCAGCCCTCCATTCCCTTTCATTACCATATTTCTATCCTCTGTAATCACTATCTTTTTATTTATTTCCTTGCCACCCTCTTCCTCTCCCTCCTGGCCTCTCCCACATGGTTCCGCCATCTTCCTTCCCTCCACCCTTCTAGCCCAGCATCTGCTCCCTCTTTCTCCCCACCCCACTCTTGCAGCCTTACATCTCTCTGCCCCTTCTCTCTTCCCTCCTGCCCTCTCCCTCATGTTCCAACATTTCTCCCTCTCTCTTCCCTCACTCCCACTGTCCGACACCTCTCTATCATCCTTCTGCTCCTGAATCCAACATCTCCTCCTTTCTCCCCTCTCCAGCTCCTGTGTTTCTCTCTCCCTCTCATTCACTGCCAGGTCCAATATATCTCCCTCTCTCCCACTTTCTACCATTTCTCCCTCTCTTGTGCCATGGGTCCAACACTTCTCTTCTCCCTCCCCCCATGCAGCATTTTCTCTCTTCCTCCCTTCCACTGCCATGCCCAACATTTCTGCCTCTCCCCCTCCCTTGTGCCCCATCCAACATCTCTTCCTGCCCCCCACCATCATGTCCAATTTTTCACCATCTATCTTCTCCTCCTCACCACCCCCTGCCCAAGTCCAACATTTACCATTTCTCCTTCCCCACTACCCCCCTATATCCAACATTTCTCCCTCTCTTGTCCCTCTCCCCTCCCAATGCAAGATTTTTTTCCTTTCTTACCCCTCTCTACTCTATGTCCCACAATTTTCTCTCTCTCTCTTGCCCCTCTCCACCTCATGCCCCCCATGCAGCATCTATCTTAAGGAGACCTCGCCCCAACTCTCCATCTCGTCATTGGGGCACAGCACCACCCTTAGCAGGCTGAGGTCCGATCCTGCTTCTGCCTCCCTCTCTCCCACAGCGCTTCTCAGACGCTGCCTACCTACCGCCGCCACGATCTAGCATCTTTCTCCCGTCTCAGCACTGCAGCAGCGGAGCAGCGGTAGCAATTCATGCTGCCTCCTGCTTCGTTCTAACCTGGAAGCGTCTCCTCTGCCATGTCCCGCCCCCATTATTACAACTTCCTGTTTCTGCTGGGGCAGGAGATGCCAAAATTGAAGCTCTCCACTGCTGGGTGGGCCTGAACCTGAACTGGGTGGGCCTAGGCCCACCCAGGCCCACCTGTGGCTACGCCCCTGGTGGGAACCTGTGCTAAAACAACCCAACCTAACTCCACCCCACCCCCCACCCCCAATTTCCTTTATAGAATAGGCTTCAATAGTTGCCCATTTATAGAATTACAGTCCACGTGTTTCCAAAAGTCAAAGGAATACTGGCCCAAAAGCACAAGGAGGGACTGAATGCACCATGTGACAGTGACAGAACAGTGTGTTTTAAGCCTGTAAAATGTATTGGGTATTTCCTGAAGTGTTTGGCCAGCAGGTGGTGCACGTTATGTTTTAAGCTGTTGCAAAGAATTGATCTTTCCCTTCTTTAGTTAACATGGATAAAGGAAATACCTGTAGTGATGTAACCAGCTATTTTCAAATGTTGTTGTTCTAGGGTCTGATTGGCCCAGGAACTCATTTTCATCTGGATTATACTGGCTTTTGCCCCAGTCTTAGCCAGGAAGGAAAGAGAGAGGGAGATCTTCCCAGGTACATTTTAGAAAGTAAACAAATGTTTAGTTATAATTGATCCATATTTCGGTTACCTGTCATTGTTTGCTGATTTCACATCTTTTGTTCATTGTTCAATTTTTAAGACAATAAACAATGTAGTTCATTGCCTCTTCCTGTCTAGACTGATAAAGAGTCCTGGTGGTTTATATGTTGGGTCTGTAAGTGCTTTCTGGGAACTGTAGGACCACTGGGAGTGTGGCTCCAGTAACCTAGCAATCACTGGGGATAATTTGAGAGTGGGAGAGACACCCAGAGGTGGTTGGGACCAAGTGGGAGGAGAGTACTACTTTAGAGCACAGGCAGCAAGTGCAAGTGGACCTGAGCTGTGCTGGGGATAGACCCTCTAAGTGGCCGCAGGGTAACCCCAGGAGGGTGGCTAGACATTTCATGACAGTGACATATTCTATAATAGAGTGCAAAACCTGTATAGCCCCCAAATTCTATAAATGGCACTCAAATTTGTGCACACAAATTTGGGCTCATGCCCAATTTGTGTGAGGAGCAAGCCAATTAGCACCAATAATTGTGTGCTAATTGACATCAATTTAAATTTACACATGCATCTTACCAGACACTGTTCTATAAAGATGCATGTGTAAATTTATGGGTGTGGCCATGGGAGGGGCATGGGTGGATCAAGGGTACACAGTATTATACTACTACTACTACTTATCATTTCTATAGTGGTACTAGACGTACACAGCGCTGTACACTTGAACATGAAGAGACAGTCCCTGCTCAACAGAGCTTACAATCTAATTATGAAATATGGAAGATCTGCGTCTAATTTAGGTGCAAGGATGTACTCCAGATTTCAGTTAGTGTAAATCCTTGTGCCCAAAATTGGGTATAGATCCTGGGGCTAAGCGCTTATCCATAAATGGTGCCCAACTCATTTATAGAATAGCGCTCAGTGCTCATTTCTTTTTGGCACCCAATTTTGAGCACCATTTACTGAATTTAGTCCCTGTGAATAGAGTATTTGGAGATGTGGATCTAAGCAGGTCTGCTGAGAGGGGGGAGAGGGCATGATTCCCCAGGCCTGGCCTCCAAGCAGGACCTCGTGCTAGGGCTTGTCTGTCTCCTGCTACTGTGCGTCAAGACCCAGGTGATTGCATTAATGAGATAACCCGGGTCCCGACACAAAGGAGCAGGATAGTGAAAGACTGAAGGAGGAGCAGAAGTAGAAAGTGGGGGGGAGTGGGGGGCGGTGGCAGTGGCCTGAGTTGGGGGGCAGCTGCGGCGGCCCTGCCCTGGGCCCAGCTCTGTATTTCAGTGGCCCTGGATCCCAGCTTTTCAAAATACTTCCCTTGCTTCACGTGAACTGCTCTGTGTAAGATAAAATATTTGACTGATGTGGGAGCCAGTGTCAGACAGCTGGTAGAGAAAGGTGCAGAAATTGATGGTACCAAGTGCTGTGATCACTGCTGCAATCTACAGAAATCGGTGAAAGCCAGCAGTGATGATGAAGTTTAATTTAGTAGAGAACCTGACTGACTGGACCACCTTTCAATTAAGGGATTGCAAAGTGGTATGCTAGGCTGCTAAAGGCAGGGTATTCAAAGCAAACACAGAAAACAGGTAAAACCATATATAGATAGAAACTACTTGCAGAGAGAAATTTTATAACTAGGTTAACAAATCAAGCAGGTGCCTACTTAAATGGTGCTATTTTATAACGGCAGATAGGCACATATGCGTCTTTATAAAATATTAGCAAACATGACAGAAATTGCACCTTGAAGGCAGATATGGACATTTACACTAGCTCAAATGCAAAATGTTGGCATGTAAAAGTTTGCAAGTACATATGTTGATTAAGGGAGTGGAGGAGAAGCCTAATGGCTAGTGCAGTTGGCTAAGAACCAGGTAACTGGATTTGATTCCCTCTGTGGCTCTTCGAGACCCTAGGCAAGTCACTTAACCCTCCCATTGCTGCAGGTACAAAACTTAGATTGTGAACCCACGATGGCAGAGAATGTACCTGTATGTAATACGTAAACCGCTTTGACTGTACCACAAAAAATGGTATGTCAAATGCATTACCTTTACCCTTACCTGCAAACTCCAACTCCTACTGATATTAGAATTTACATTTTTTGTTCTGGATCTACAAGTACTTGCATATATAACTTATATATACCAGTACTTTAGATCTAGGACAAAGATATAAGTATAAAATGATAAATTTACCATATATTTTAATCTTGTACTGACTGACTCCAGCTTCAAAATTAAAAAAAAAAAATACATTTTTGTCAACTTCAATTCCTCCCACAATTGCTTCCTACTCTGACTCCACAGCCCTGCAGCAAAGTGCACATCTTCTTAACAAGATATGCATGTTTGAGCAAACACCTTTTATGCATGTATTTGTTAGAGGAAAGCTATATGCTAATTTAATATATCTCCGTTGAATACATTTTGTTTTATTTTACCACGTGGGCCTGGTTTTCTTTTCTGCTGACTTGGATCTTGCAGACAGCTTGCCTATGTGCTTTTTGTGTCCACATATGCACATAAAAAATTATTTAGGATTAGCCCCATATAGGGGAGAAAAAGGAAGAAGTCATGCAGTCTACCTGTGAAGGTAAAATCAGCATAGGACAGAAAGGGATGCCATCAAGATTTCCAAAAACTGCTATCACACCATGAATGGACACAAGAATTAAAAAATAAAAATATGCATGTTTATTTATTTATTGGGATTTATTAACCGCCTTTATGAAGAGAGTCACCCAAGGCGGAATACAGCAGATACAGTTTAACATAAAACTTACAATATTACTTGGAACTATTGAAGATCACACACCACCACCACCACCAGCAGGATGCTCCCCTTGCTTAAGAAGGGAGCTGTATTCTCTTCCTGTCTTTTATACTACTCATAGTCACAGCCTGATGGTGCAGATTGCCCTGAATGGCATGATGAGAATACACTCTCTCTTGACTGGGTCATAGGAATGAATACTCTGATTGGCTCCCTGCACCTATTTAAATCCTGGAGCTCCCATTCTACCTTGGCCTCAGCTAGGTCTCATTTGCGAGTTTCTGAATGCTATATCTGCTGATCCTCAGCATCAGACTTTCACTTGCCTTCCACATAGGAACCTACTCTATCAGCTTTAACCATAGCCTGTTTCTTGACCACTCTTGTCTACTGTTTTGATGTTGTTTATGTTATGCAAGAGTGTCTGGTTGGGTCTGGTTATAGTAGTCCTGCACCGTGGTCCATCTCGTGCCTTCTATTGTTTGGCAGCCAGGAGCCTACTCTACCTCTGCAGGGGACATCTTGGGCTTGACTCCAAATCCTAGCAGCCTCCAAGGACTAAAGAGCTGAACACGAAGGCAAACGGGGTTGCAGTAGGTGGAAATGCATGACCTAGGCCCAAGGTCCCTGGTGTTTCTCATGATATTTGACTTGGTCATGACAAAATATAAACCACAATTTTCACTGAAATGAAGTCAGTGGACAGAAGAAAGAAAATCTGAATGTGGGACTAACTGAAAGAGATCCTGTTGTACAGTACAATTTCTGGAGAACACTTCTTGCAAAACTTTCATGGTACTTAACTAAGAATCAGCACTGCTATGAAAGACGCACTTTCAAACTGCCGCTATTAAACTCTTCACAGTTGCAAAAAATTTGATCATGTAACCACCCTCTTCAACGATAAACATTGAATTCCTGTGTCCGACCGAATACATTATAAGTTGCTCATTCTGCGTCATGAGATCTATCCTCTGGCCAACCATCATTCTTGGCCAACTTTCTCATTCCATATTCTCCACTGAGAACTCTCGTTCCTCCCTGCACTACCTTTCATCCATCTCATCATTCTGCCAGATCTATCTGGATACTATCAGGTCTTCATGCTTTAGAGTTGTTGCACCATCCCTCTGGAACAGCATCTCTTTATCTCTTAAGCTGGAAACTCCTTTGACAATTTAAAGCATCACTAAAGACTACAGGTTCTTTTACTAAGGTGCGCTGAAAATGGCCTGTGGGAGTGTAGGCATGGGTTTTGGGCGCGTGCAGATCCATTTTTCAGCACACCTGCAAAAAATGTCTTTTTTTATTTTTGCTGGAAATGCACATGCGTCAAAATCAAAATTGGCGTATGTCCATTTTGGGTCTGAGACCTTACCGCCAGCCATTGACTTAGCAGTAAGGTCTCATGTGTTAATCATGCGGTAATCATCTACGCGTATAGAAAGATGATTACCGCCTGGTTTCTGCTGCACACCAGAAAATAATAATTCTTTTCCGATGCGCATAGTGGACGCACATCAAAAATAAAATTACCGCAAGGGCCACGTGGTAGCCGGGCGGTAACTCTAAATTGACATACGTTGGGCGCACGTAGGTGCCAATGGGGCTCATTTTCAAAGCACTTAAACTTACAAAGTTCCATAGGTTATGATTGTAACTTTGTAATTCTAAGTGCTTTGAAAATGCACCTCCAAGTGGCTTAGCAAAAGGGCCCCTTAGAACCTGATATTCAGCTGGCAGCAAGGAGTGTTTTTGATGGAGTTATTCCTGGATATTCAAAGCCAGGCCCTGTCTGGGATTCGGCTTTGAATATGAGGTTAATTTTGAGCCGACTAACACATAGCCACATATTCAGCATTTAAGTGGCCATGGACAGTGGCGTACCAAGGGGGGCGGTGGGGGCGGTCCGCCCCGGGTGCATGCCGCTGGAGGGGGTGCCACGCGCCAGTCAGCATCGTTGGTTTCCATGCTTCCTCTGTCCAGGAACAGGAAGTAGCCTGTTCCGGGCAGAGGGAGCATGGAAACCAACGACGCTGACCGTGCGCGCGGCACCCCCCCAGCAGCGTGCACCTGGGGGGGGGGTTCTTTCACCGGGGTGGGTCGAGCTGCACGGGGGGGCGCTGCACCCGGGGGGCGGGGCGCATCGGCGATCCGCCCCGGGTGTCAGTGCCCCTCGGAACGCCACTGACCATGGGGTATTGCATAAAAATAAGACAGACTTATGTGCTCCCATTTATGTACTAAACTTGTCCACTTAAGAGCTTAATATTAGCATTTAAGCGACCAAGAGCTGACTCCTCTTCCAGAACACCAACATTGCTGGCTTTGAGTTAGGTGCTAATCACGAATTTCAGTGGCCAATAGCTGGTTAAGAGCCATTGAAAATTGGCGGCTGGCCCCCGACTGATTTAACCAGTCAACAGCTGGCTAAATCAGTTTGAATATTTGCCAGTTACTATTTTTCTTTAGCTTTCCCACACCTCTCTTTATGCTGATATATTCTGTTTTTTCTTTGGCCTAGTGACTCACAGTGAACAAAACTGCTTTACCCCTCATTTTGTGTTCCCTTCCTTTGGGGTCCTTTTACTAAGCTGCAGTAAAGGGAGGCCTTCACTAGCATTAGCATGTGTTTTGATGCACGCTGAGGCCCCCTTTTACCACAGCGGGTAAAAGGTTGTTTTCTTTTTATTTTATTAGGAAATGGTCGTGCAGTAAGTAAACCACTTACCGCACTGCCATTTTGTTCTTCTTGAGGGGAGGAGTACTTACCACCACCCACTGAGGTGGTGGTAAGGGCTCCTGCACTAACTGAGCAGTAACCGGGCAGCACCTACTGCCAGATAAACACTAGCGCTATAAAAATAGAACATATTTTCATCTTGGATCTCCCAGTTGTGGACGATTATATAACATATATTGGTGGGAGAAAATGTTTTCTTTTTTAATATCAATTTCTGTTTTCCCTTACATTTATGTGATAAATGTGAATGTAATTAAGTAAAATGATAAAAATAAAAAAAGAACATATTTTTGTAGCACCGGAAATGGCGCGTGCATGGGGTAGGAACTAACACCAGGCTCCTTTGGTAGCCTGGTGGTAGTTCCAGATTGGTGCACAGCAAGCCCATTGCTGCACACCAGCCGTTTAGTAAAAGGGCCCCCTTTGTTAATCTTAATTTATTATATCCATTCCTTTCCATCATTCCTATTGTTTCCATCCCATGGGGTGCGCATGAGTGATTTATGTTGTGTAAATAACACACATACACAAAAAAATAGGAATGTTTCTTTTTGAGTGTGATTAATAACTATGAAAGACAATTCCAAAACTGAGACATAGCCATTCTGTCTTCCCCCACCTCAGCCAAAGGCCTATTTGAACAAAAGAGCCTGAAGTCATTTCCAGACACACACATAATCCTCTTCTTCCTGCAGCCCCCGTGTCTTTCCTAGAAGGATCAGAGAGGATTTGTTATCATTGTTGGGCAGAATTTGCTGGGAGCTGTAGTTTCATAAACAGCTAATGTGAGAAGCCAAGCAGAAGAAATTTGGAAGTGTATTTATTATTTATTTATTAAAAGCTTTTCTGTACCACAGATTGCAATCTTCATAAAATACGCAACATACAACTTACACAAACATCATGGTTTATCAAGTAGAAACAATGATAGTTGGAAATAATGTGAGTTGCATTAAGGCAAAAAAAAAAAAAAAAACCTAGAAAGATAAATGTGGAAAATCAGGGAACTGGCAAAGCATCGGTTACAAAGAAGATAACAGATTCAGACTCTGACCAGGATAGCCTGAGAGGCAATATGTTTGTAAAGAATATCTGTCTGAAAAGTCTGGTGCAGCCAGCTGCTAAGGAGCTCAGCAGTTCCCAAGGGTATAGGAGCAGGAGGTTGTATTCTTGCCGCATGGAGTTCTGCTAGCTTGTACTGAGCCCCTAATATGCAAACTGGGAATGCCTTGATGACTCAGCAGCTGTCAAACAAATTTCTTCCTTAACATATATATGCACATGATATATATCTATACCATGATCTGTTCATTTATGTTATGTTACATGTATGTTACCATGTATGTATGCAACTTAACACATTACCATTTGTAATTCTGTTACCCGGAAATGGTAACCGCCATTACGGCAAATGTAAGCCACATTGAGCCTGCAAATTGTTGGGAAAATGTGAGATACAAATGCTATAAATAAATAAAATAATGAAATAAATAATGAAATGTTGGCCTGCATCTTTAGGAAGAGGTGAAAAGACAAACCCCCGCCCCAAAGAACTTAGTGATGGAAATTCACCCTCGTGCACACCATTCCAGGTCACATATTGAACTAGATTCAGTAAATGGCACCAAAACAAATCTGCATGGAGTGCTATTCTATAAAGCTGTGCTCTGAGTTTGATGCCATATTGTCACCTCGGTACTGGTCCACCGTTCGAGGTGTTGCCTCCTCCTTGCCCTGATCCGGGAATCACCTCCGCACTGCTAGTAATCCTCCTTGCTGGTATTCAAACACAGATCATGCTTCCTCTGCTGAGTTCACTCCCGCCTGAAGTCCGTCAATCAGTTCCAGGACTGGCGGGCTACTGAAAAAGATACTCCTCTTTGGGTAGCCAAAAGAAAACAATTCCGTCTACTGGGACCCCCTGTGTCCGTTCTCCCCTTCCTCCCCCTTTGTCCTGCGGGACAGTAGTTCTTTTCCTCAGGTGGAGGCCGTCATCTACTTTTAGCAGATCATGCCTGCAAAGTTGTTTTAGGCCAGCAACCAGGTCTATCGGCTCCCTGGCTTCTCTCCAGCCAGGCTCCCAAGTGAACAATGCTTCTATACGGGTCCTGTTCCTGGCACAGGCCCCTTCAGTTCATTTCTCTCCCCCCTTATAGAGTTCTAATCCAAAGTTCAGTTCTCAAGTTCAATGCTATCTTGTTGCAAACTTTCCCGCTGCTGTATGAGTTCCCCTAGGTTCTAGCAGTTCCTTGTCAGCTAAACCTAGAGACCCACCTCCCTCATTTGTCAGCACTCACTCCTGACAAACCACCCACACAGGGTTAGCACTCATACAGTCTGTTTTCCAGGACTTACTTTCCTTTGGTCCCCTCCTGGCCCCGAGCAAAAGCGGAGATATCCATCTCCTCTTGTTCCCCCCCTCCTTCTCCCTCTTGCCAGTCCATATGCTCAGCCCCTCCCTCCCCCAGCAGGTGTTCCTCATTCCCTTCCTCAGACTTCATTTCCCAATCAGCCTCCTCCCCCTTGCTTCTCTGAGAAGGCAAGTCCTCCACCTCCTGTTTCCTGCTCAACTCAGGCTTCTGGGACTTGTAGTTTCCCCTCTCTTCCCCCCCTTTACTTTGCGCGGCCTTCTGGGATCGGTAGTTTCTGTAGTCACCCTCTTTCCCCTCTTCCCCTCTACATGGAAGCAGGGCCCCTTTTCTCCCCTTCCGCTTCTGCTTATCAACCCATTCCTCACATACCCCCCCCCCCTTAAGTGATTGCTAGCCCGCATCTTCCTCCTACCTTCTCCTTCAGGGCTAGCAACCCTACTCAAAACATCCACATGTGGTAGCAACTTCCCTGCCCTATGTTCAATGTGATATTGGAAGGGTTGCAATGCCAGATACCACCCTCGTCAGCCTAGCATTGCTATCCTTCATCTGCGCTAACCACTTTAAAGGGGCATGATCTGTAAACAGCTTGAAGGGCCGCCCCTCCAGATAAAAACTGGCATTTCTGTATGGCCCATTTTACTGCCAGACATTCCCTCTCAATGGTAGCATACTTAGTTTCATGAGGAAGCAACTTTCTGCTCAAATACAACACCGGGTGTACCTCCTCCCCGTAGACCTGCGATAGCACTGCCCCCCAACCCGGTGCCAGAAGCATAAATTTTATCCGTGTGCAGGATAAATTCCCTGTCAAAATCTACGGCCCTAAGTACTGGTTCCTCACACAGTGCTTGCCGAAGGGCCACAAATGCCCCCTGCTCTGCTTCTCCCCACCTTAACCGATTGGGCTTATCTTTCTTTAACATTTCAGTCAGGGGAGCTGCCAAAGTAGCAAAGTGAGGAATGAACCTTCGATAATACCCCACTAGCCCCAAAAATCCCCTCATCTGTTTCTTGGACTCAGGGCGGGGGAACAGTTGAATACTTTCGACCTTGCCCTGTAATGGCCTTATCTGTCCATTCCCCACTTTATAGCCCAAATATTTCACCTCCCTCTGAGCAAAATAACATTTCTGGGGGTTAAGAGTAAGCCCTGCTTCCCTAAAAGCCATCAATACCTCCCCACCTGAAGTAGATGGGACCTCCAGCCCTGGCTATGAATAATGACATCATCTAGATATGCTGCTGCATAAGCTTGATGCGGTCTCAATACCTGATCCAACAGGCGTTGGCAGGATGCCGCAGCGGAATTCAAGCCAAATGGCATCCGCTTGAACTGAAACAGGCCGAGAGGAGTACAAAATGCTGTTTTCGGCCTGGCTTCAGCAGAGAGCGGAATCTGCCAATAGCCCTTTGTCAAGTCCAACGTTGACAAAAACCGGGCTGACCCTAGCCTATCCAGTAATTCCTCTATCCTCGGCATCGGATACGCATCCGGAGTAGAGAGGGCATTTACTTGACGGAAATCAATACAAAAACGCCATGTTCCGTCAGACTTGGGTACTAGCACGACAGGGCTTGCCCAGGGGCTGTGTGATTCCTCAATCACCCCAAACTTCAACATTTCCCTCACTTGCCTATTCACCTCCCGCTGCTTATGGGAGACAACCTATAGGGCCTGCTGTCTTACCACCTTCCCTTCCCCAGTAGGATATCATGCACAATCAGACGCGTTTCCCCTGGGCAAGGAGTCAGCACATCCTCAAATTCCCCCAAAAGAGCCCTTATTTGCTTCTTTTGGTGCCCCTCTAACGCCTCCCCTACCTGCCACTCCCCCTGGGAATCCATCTCAGATATCTGGGGACCTAGATCCTCCTCCGCTAAGTCCTCTGCAGTGGCCCAACATACCTCTCTGGCATGCCAAGGTTTGATCAAATTGACATGATACGTCTGCTTTCTTCCCCGCTCATTCTTCACCTCATAAGTGACGGGCCCCAACCGCCTGGTTACCGTCATAGGTCCTCTCCAGTTACCACTAAATTTGTGCGGATTATCCGAGACCATAATCAGCACTTTATCCCCTATCCCAACTTCCCTTTCCCGGGCTTTTTTATCATATGAAGCCTTCTGATATTGCTGGGCAGCCTGCAATTTGTCCTCTAGAGTAGACCCCCCAACCGCCTCAAGCGCCCCTTTAAATCATGCAGGTAAGATACCACTGTATTATCCTCTAGCTCCGGGGGTACCAACGCTCCTTCACTATATCCAAGACTCCCCTTGGAGCTCGACCAAAGAACAACTCGAATGGGGACACCCCTAGGGAGGCCTGGACACACTCCCTCGTTACATACAGGACAAACGGTAGTAACTGATCCCATTGCTCCAAACGAGAGCCCAATCCCTTCCTAAGCAGTGTCTTCAAGGTCTTATTAAATCTTTCTACAAGTCCATTGGTCTGCGGATGATAGGCAGCCGTACAAATGTGGACAATACCGAAGGCCTCCCATACCTGGGCCAGTGTCTGTGATCTAAAATTGGACCCCCTATCAGTGAGCACCTCCCGCGGAAACCCTACTTCGCAAAAAATGCGAATCAGTTCCGCAGCAATGACTTTGGCAGAAATGCTACGTAAAGGAATTGCCCAAGGAGAAACGCGTGGCCAGATCCATAATCACTAAAATATAAGAGAACCCCCGTGTAGATTTTTGAATAGGACCAATTATATCCATCGAAATCCGCCCCAGAGGGACCCCTATTCGGGGCAAGGGATGTAAAGGTACCCTCCCCGGACCCTGTTCTGATACCTTCTGACATAAAGGACAAGACTCACATATCTTTCAACCTCTTATATATACCTGCCAATAAAAGCGTCTTAACAACTGGGAGACAGTATTCTGGGCTCCTTTATGCCCCACCCAAGGGTGATCGTGAGCCCAACCGTAACAGTAGGTTCCGAAACCCCTGCGGCACTACTAACTGTCTCCGTACCTCCCCCAACCCCTCTCCCGAAATTTCCCAGAAAGAAGTCCCTGATCCCCCACAAAACCAGGGCCCTGAGCCCTTCTGCCCCCCTCCCTTACTCGCTCCCAGGCATATTGCAGAGTGGGGTCTGCCCGCTGCTCCCTCTCAAAAGAAGGGAATTGCTCTTTTAACTCCCCTGCCGCCTCAGGGAAATCAGTCTCCTGCTCCAGTTCTTTCATAGAAAGAGCTCTTTGACGTTGAACTGTCCTTCTTATGCCCCCCCCCCCACCCCCCCCCCCACCCCCCCCCCCCCCCCCGTATCTCTGGTTTTCCCGGGTACCCAGTATCTCCATCTGAAACGGAAATACCTAGATAAAGCCTGCTCCTGCTCCCCCTCCCCCCTCCGCTGGCCCGGGGTAACACTAAACCTTTTTTTCTCTCTTAAATACTGCGAAAATGGGGGGCCATCCCTTCCCAGAATAAGGGCTCGCGCAACCTAGGCAGAACCGCCACCCAGACCCAATGCACTCCCAAAGGACCCATTATCCTTACATGCCGCAGCGGGTATCTACTAGCGGTCCCCATGCACACACTGTATCGTGACCTCCTGTCCCTTCCGTCCCAACTCTCCCTGATTCCCTTCACCATGATCTGTTCCCACAAGGACTGAGCCAGCATAGTTTGATCCGCTCCGGAGTCCAACAGTCCTTCCACCTCCACCCCCATCACTTCCACCTGTTGGCAGAATTCCGGCCTGCCACCCCCTCCTCCCCTCCGGTCACCAATTGCAATTTAACAAAACAGTCTCTCTTCACAATGGCCCTTCCTCCCACAACGATAACACATTCTCTCGTCCACCTTACTTCCCTCCCAACTCCTCATGGCCTTTACTTCAGGAACCTTGCTACCCTTAGGACTACCCACCCCCCCCCCCCCCCCCCCTTGCTGGGGCCCTTTGCGAGCACAATGCTGCGACTCGAGGAAGCACTCCATACTCTGAATTGCTTCCTCCAGGTCCCGCAGCCCCTTTTTATTAAATCTACTTGCAGACCTCGGGCAAGGACTCCAAGAACTGTTCCAGAACTAGCTCTTCCATTATTTGCTGCATTGACCGTCGTTCTGCTCTAACCATTTCCCCGCCAAATCTCTTAATTTCTGAGCCAGCACCCTTGGAGTCTCCCCTTCCACCCACTTGAATTCCCGAAACCTCCTCCTGTACGCATGTTTGCTTAGCCCAAACCTGTCCAAAATAGCTGCTTTCAGACTTGGGTAATCTGTTATATGTCCAGTAGGTAGGGCCCGAAAAGCCGCTAAAGCCTCCCCCGACAGCGCAGGAGCTAGCCTTATTGTCCACTGCTCCTGCGGCCATCCCGCTGCCCCCGCCACCCTCTCAAAAGCCCCCAGATAATCTTCAATATTATCAGCATCAGTCAACTTTCCCCACGGTAGCCAGTTCACCCCCGTATGCCCTACCAGTCCAGCTGGCCCTTCGCCCCGTAAAGTTGCACCACTCTCACCCAGCAGCGGCCCTCTTCCTCCGCCTCGGAGGAATTCCTGAAATAGGTCCAAAAGGGGTTGCTGCTGAGCTCTGGAAGCCACCAACGACTCCTCCATAAGTTTATGTGCCATCTCCTGTTGTTTTTGGAATTGGTGCGTCATAAAGGCAAACATCTCCTTCGGATCCATCCTGACCACCTTGACCCTCCACCTACAAAAAAAAAAACAACAGAAAAACACCAAGTGTGGCCTTTTCACAATACTCCAACTTTTCACTCCAACCCCTCCCAGCTCCCGATATGCTCACCAGAAGCTGGAGGTTTGTCCGCTTTCGGGTTTAAGCTCTCCTGCTCGAATCCCTCCTCCGCGTCCACTTTCGGCTCACTGGAACCTGGGCTCGATCGATCCCACCACTGCCACCACTTGTCACCTCGGTACTGGTCCACCGCTCGAGGTGTTGCCTCCTCCTTGCCCTGATCCGGGAATCACCTCCGCACTGCTAGTAATCCTCCTTGCTGGTATTCAAACACAGATCATGCTTCCTCTGCTGAGTTCACTCCCGCCTGAAGTCCGTCAATCAGTTCCAGGACTGGCGGGCTACTGAAAAAGATACTCCTCTTTGGGTAGCCAAAAGAAAACAGTTCCGTCTACTGGGACCCCCTGTGTCCGTTCTCCCCTTCCTCCCCCTTTGTCCTGCGGGACAGTAGTTCTTTTCCTCAGGTGGAGGCCGTCATCTACTTTTAGCAGATCACGCCTGCAAAGTTGTTTTAGGCCAGCAACCAGGTCTATCGGCTCCCTGGCTTCTCTCCAGCCAGGCTCCCAAGTGAACAATGCTTCTATACGGGTCCTGTTCCTGCCACAGGCCCCTTCAGTTCATTTCTCTCCCCCTTATAGAGTTCTAATCCAAGTTCAGTTCTCAAGTTCAAATGCTATCTTGTTGCAAACTTTCCCGCTGCTGTATGAGTTCCCCTAGGTTCTAGCAGTTCCTTGTCAGCTAAACCTAGAGACCCACCTCCCTCATTTGTCAGCACTCACTCCTGACAACCACCCACACAGGGTTAGCACTCATACAGTCTGTTTTCCAGGACTTACTTTCCTTTGATCCCCTCCTGGCCCCGAGCAAAAGCGGAGATATCCATCTCCTCTTGTTCCCCCCCTCCTTCTCCCTCTTGCCAGTCCATATGCTCAGCCCCTCCCTCCCCCAGCAGGTGTTCCTCATTCCCTTCCTCAGACTTCATTTCCCAATCAGCCTCCTCCCCCTTGCTTCTCTGAGAAGGCAAGTCCTCCACCTCCTGTTTCCTGCTCAACTCAGGCTTCTGGGACTTGTAGTTTCCCCTCTCTTCCCCCCCTTTACTTTGCGCGGCCTTCTGGGATCGGTAGTTTCTGTAGTCACCCTCTTTCCCCTCTTCCCCTCTACATGGAAGCAGGGCCCCTTTTCTCCCCTTCCGCTTCTGCTTATCAACCCATTCCTCACAATATTTAGAATAGAACTTAGAGATGATTACCGCACCAAACTTTGGGTGTTAGGATCTAGACTAACTGAACCCTGGTGTAAATCCTGGTGCATAATTTAGGTGCGGATCCCTGGTATTCAGTAATACTGCACACATCTTTAGTGAATACCCTGACCCGGCCATACCCCTCCCATGGCCATGCCCCCTTTTGAATTGTGCGCTATGGGGCCCTTTTCCTAAACAGGGCCACCTAGAGATTGGGCCGGGCCCGGGGCAAGGCCGCCCCCGGGGCCCTGGCCCTGCCACCGCCCCCCCCCCCCCCCCCCCCAAGGCTGCTGCTCCCCTATTCGCCCCCCTCCGTCCGCCACCAGGCCAGGCCCTGTGCATTGGAATCACAGCACCTCTCACCTCCGTGTGAAAGCGCTGCAGGCAGCAGCAGATCGCCTCCCTTCGGGCCTCCTTCCCTCCCTGTCCCGCCCTTGCGGAAGTTACATCAGACAAGGGCGGGACACAGGGAGGGAAGGAGGCCCGAAGGGAGGCAATCTGCTGCTGCCTGCAGCGCTTTCACACGGAGGTGAGAGGCGCTGTGATTTCAATGCAGGGGGGCCCGGCCCGGTGGCAGACGGTTGACAATGGAACCGAGGGGGGGCGGGTGGGACTGCAGCACCGGGCCCCCCTTGGAGGCCCGGGGAATTTTTGTCCCCCCTGCCCCCCCTCTCGGCGGCCCTGTTCCTAATGGGTTGCTGCATGGCAACCCGGAACTAGCACCAGCCCAATGCAGCTGCCGGCGGTAGTTCCACCTCGAGTGCGCACCAGTTCCAGTGCTACAGAAAATAATTCCATAATTTCTAGAGTGGCGGTAATTGGGTAGTGCACGGTTACCACCGGGTTACCGCAGGAGCACTTATTGCCACCTCAATGGATGGTGGTAAGTGCTACCCTTCACATGGCCAAGCAGTAAGAATAATCTTACTGCGTTACCGTGTCTTTTTTAGGGGCTTTTTACCCGCTGCAGTAAAAAAGGCCCTGACGGGCAGCAAAAACAGCCCCCACTGCTACCGCAGGGTGCTTTTTACTGCAGCTTGGTAAAAGGACCCCTATAAGAATTGCGCATGGATCTTTACAGAATACCACTTAGCAAGGTGTGCATGCAAATCCATATTGTTGCCAATTAATGAAAATAATTGATTAGCACTCAATTATTGGCGCTAATTGGCTTGTTAGACAATTTAGTGGCACATGGGTCTCGGGATAGTACGTCATTTATAGAATCCAGAGGCTTATGTATAACCCTTTTTTTCTGCACAGCACAGCTGCATTCACTGACCTGACCTTCAAATGAAAAATGTCAGCAGATGAACTGTGAAAACAACTTACCTAATAGCTGCCAGAGAGGTATAAGATAAATAGCTCTTCTTATTTCCCAATCCTAAATTTGAAATATTGCTGCTCTAGAGCCTCAGTATAGTGATAGCCTGCTAATGACTGTATTGCTGATTTTATTCAGTATCCTGATGCAAGCTTTGGGGGTTCTTATTTGAGATCTGATTGTCGAGGATATGTTTATGTTTATGTTGATGATAGAGAGTTGGTTTCATTTAGCACATTATGGTTTGAATATAAGGTTAGAGCAGATAATAACTTGGATGCAGGGTAGCTGGCTATTGTTGAGTGAAACAAGGCCGTGATTCTCTGAAGAAGTGCAAGGAAATTCTAACCCCCCCCCCCCCCCCCCCCCCCCCCCCACCAACCAGATCCAGTTGTACAGAATGAGGTGTCAGTGGAATAAAATTAGAAGAATTAAGATGGAGAAAGTGCAAGATTAGTTGTTTGTTTTGGATACAGGGCTCAACCTGGACTGTCATATTTTGCATCCGGTTAGGAAACCCTAGGAGTCGAGCACATGCCATTTCCGGTGCTACAGAAAATAATTCCATAATTTCTAGCGCGGTGCTAACCCAGCGGTAATTGGGCAGCAGTTACCACCGGGTTACCGTGGATGCCCTTACCGCCACCTCAATGGGTGGCAGTAAGTGCTCTCTCCGCATGGCCATGTGGTAAAAATAATCTTACCGCATGGCCAAGTCTTTTTTAGGGGCTTTTTGCAAAAACTGCCCCCAACGCTACCATAGGGTCCTTTTCATTGCAGTTTAGTAAAAGGACTTGTAAATGGTGTTAAGCTCTTACCCCCCAATTCTATAAAACTCACAAGTACATTTTAATTGAACAAGCTAATTAGCACCAATAATTGGTTTAACAAGCAATTATTGGCACTAATTAGATTTAATTGGCATGTAAGCGCAATCTGAGAAAGGGGGCCTGAAAATGGGAGTGTCATAGGCATAACAAGGCATTCCTAAAATTAACGTGTATTGTTATAGAATAATAGGGATAGGCGCCTAATGTAGGCACGTACATTTGCACCACATTTTAGTTGGTGCAAGTGGCCACACCTAAATTTAGGCACAATTCCCAGGCTTAAGTGCTATTCTATAAACTGCATTTAACTTTAAACTCAACTTATAGAATAAAGTTTTTTGGCACCATATATAGAATCTAACCCTCAATATGAAATTAGTGCAAGCTAAAAGGCTACTGCAGAGGGCCTTATTCTATAAAGTATATGCTCCTAAATGTATGTTTCTAAAATGTTTGCTCCTAAATTTATGAGCATAATTTATGCTCCTAGATTACGAGCCTAATCTGTGCTCCAAAATAGACTAAGCTTGTAATTTAGGAGCATAAATTATGTTCATAAATTTAGAAGCATACATTTTAGGAACATAAATTTAGGAGCATAACCTGTATGGAATAAGGCCCAGAATGCTTTAAAGTGTTTTGCAGTAATTTGCCTGTTTGTGCATGCTAAGCCACACGTTACCTATTTAAAAATATATATTTTTAGGAGGAACATGTATAGGTAAAGAAAAGCATTCCTATGGTGTCCTGCTTGCATGTTAGGATTAGTTTACACTAACTGGATAATACAAGTTAACATAGGAGCACCTAGTACCTGCTAAATAGGAGGTGGTAAGTGCTCCCATGTTAACTGTATTCAGGCAACATGACAATATTAGCACACAATCTTTATTAAAACATTTTTTAAAATCCTCCCACAAGTGCTGCATTAAATCTGGGTTAAGAGTGCAGGAAAATCTTGAACTAAAATGTGTTAAAGCCCAGATTTCATTGCACTTTAGTAGAATAGGTAACCACATCTATTTTTAGAGGCTTCTGCTTTGAAAATGGTTGTTCAGGGTTCAGTAGGTTCCGTGCTGGAGTATTGTCTCGCAGAAGTCTCGCAAGGCTGCCGCTGGAAGTCTTGGCAGCCATTTTTAAAGAGCGATGCGGCAACAAGGCATCAGTGCTGGCAGCTGGCAGGAGAGACGGGGATCTTTCCTGCCCCAAAGACTCCACTACACCACCAGGGCGGCCTCGGGTGTGTACCAGGAGGGCACCCTGCGGTTCGGGGGAGGGGAGGCAAGGAGTCAGATTACGGCAGTAGCTGGGAGCGGGAGGGAGCACCGCGGGGCTCTGTGCGACTGCTCCTCTCACCCCTGCCTAAGACTGGCCCTGTTGTCTGGTAGATATTTAATTGTATTGGTGTTTTAATTGTGGTGTTTTATTGTTGTGCCCCACTTTGAGCTGTACAAGGGAGCTGTTATATAATTTAATAAATGAAGATGAAATCAAATGGAGGGAGTTTATACAGACCTATCTTCATAGGGCAAAACATATCAATCTTTTCAAATATGCTTTGGAATGTTGATTTAAGGGAATTTCCCAAATTTGATACATAAATAAAAAAAGGCTCATTTTTTTTCAGACATGCAAAGATAGTACCAACAACAGTTGGATTTGAGTGCAGAAAATGCATTCAGCATCTACAAAAAGTGATCAAACATGATGTTAGCACAATTTAACAGGTAAAAACAAAATAGCTTCGCCCACATTTCAGCCACAATCCTGTCTCACTTAGGGCCTCTTTTACTAAACCATGCTAATGATTCCCATGCAGCAAATGTGATGTAGCCCATTTGTCGCACAGGGAATCACTAGCATGGTTTACTAAAAGAGGCTCTTAATTATCCTCCCACACACTTACAGGATACAACCAACTCCGTAGAATATGATGAGAAAAATGTCAACTATCAGATCCCCACAATTGTTTAGCAAAGTCAAAAAGCATAAATACCTCCTGGCAAAAAAAAAGTGTTTCATAGCATTTGCACACATGCCAACCTATTTGTTATGTCTACAATTGTTTTTTTTTTTTTATATTGTGTGACAACTGCCCTGTGAATTAGAAAGTACAGCATTGGCCCCTCATGTGACAAAGCAAATTTTTAAAAACTGTTTTTGCAAAGTATATTCCAATTCCTTCATTATAGTCTCTTGATTCATGTAAAGTCTCCATTCCTAAAGTACATTTTGCATAACTAACTTTGACTTACAAAAAAAGACTCTCTTCTACTCCTTCTATTGGAATGTGTTACTGAGTGAAATTATGCCAGATTAATAATGCTTCCTAAACTTTACTGTACGTAAAGTCCCAATTTTCTGCAAGGCTTTCAGTAGGAATTGATCTTTTTTTGTTGTTTTTATTAAAACATTTTATTTTTTATTTTTACTGTTTTATTGTTTTTAAGATGTTTAATATTGTTTTGTAGTGTATGTTTGTTGTCATTTGATCATATTTATTTTTTGTGCTAGATACAGTAATCTACCAAGAACAAATTATTTCTTGGATTGGCACAGCAATTTGTTTACGGTAGTTCCCAAACTGCTTTTCTAATGCTACTTTCATTTTGACAGAATTTACAATCAAAGTGGGTAACTGTCTCTCTATGAAATTGGGTTGTGGAAAATTCAAACATATCACACCTGGGTTGAAACAACTGCACTGACTACCAGTAGAGTATAGGATTGTCTACAAATCCCCCTGTTTACTAAGCCACACAGCATTTCTACATGGCAGCCAGTTGCGTGGTTTAGTAAAGAGGGGGGGAAGTTTTGACATTGCTGTACAAACGATTTTGTTAACTGTACCTCTATATTTGGCACAGGCCATGCTGTTATATAGACTAATAAAATTATTAATATCTGATGGGTTACGACAATTTGTTGTGCCATCATTACTAATGCTAAACATTCACTATGCAGAGTCAAGAGATGCTGCATTTTCAATAAGGGGACCAGTGTTATGGAATAAATTACCTGGTTATTTACATTTGAGTACAACTTTGCAGCCATTTAAAAGGGCACTGAAATACTTTTGTTTGTTTGTTTGTTCAGTGGTCCATATAGAGCTGTGACCTCAGTATTATGGAGCAAATTATATGGTTCTCTGTGATTAAGGGCCCTGTTTACTAATCACACACAACAAAGAGAGTCCAAGTCTCCCACAAAAACACAAGAAAACAACAAAAACAAGCGGAAGGAATCCAGAAAGACCAAACTAAAATCACGGGTGTAGAAAAGCCAAAGTATTTTATTATGACCCTACACGGTCCGTGTTTCGGCCAAAAAGGCCTTCTTCAGGGGTCTTTTATCACTATCTTCTGGCCAAACACTACAGTGCCTCCACACGTCAACTCAGTATGGAGTCAGCAGCATATGCTTGCTGCGCTGCTGCCTGCCACAAATTTGTATTAGGCCAGAAAGTGCAGTAGTTACCGTCGCCATGGGGGCACTCCTAACATTTTACGTATGTTGTTATAGAATGCGGGGGATATGCGCCTAATTTAGGCACGTACATTTGCACCACATTTCAGTTAGTACAAATGGCCGTGCCTAAAGTTAAACAGCAAAGCAGACAGGAAAATGTCCAAACAAATCTTTATTGAATGAGTTCCAGACCTGTTGTGACCACGTTTCGCTGGTAAATAGAACCTCTTTTGGTTTCTCCGCTGGTAAACAGAGCCTCTTTGGTTTCTCCGTGCCTCAGCTCCCAGGTGTAAACGCTGTTCTATAAACTGTGCCTAAGTGTGGTTTATAGAATAGCGCTATTTTTGGCAATGATTTGTTTAGGCGCCATATACAGAATCTAGCCCTAAGTGTAAACTTGTATGTGCAAGTGTATAGAATGAGGGAGGATAGAGGATACATATGAAAGAAAATGCGAAGAGGGAGTATGAATGAGAGTCAAATGTGTAGTTAGAGAGATATGATGGTTACATAATAAAATACTTCTAAAAAGGCCAGTGCCACAATTTCTGGCAGAGATATTGTTTAATTACAATCAGCAACAAAGCCTACTCTGTCTTTACACTTTTTTCACCTTCTGTAAGGGGCCCATTTACTAAGCTGCAAAAAAAGGGCCCTGCAACAGCAATTTTTGCTGCACGCCAGGGCCCCTTTTACCACAGTGGGTGAAAATTGGAAAAAATGAAACAGCCATGCGCTAAGTTTGTACTTGCCGCAAAGCCATTTTGGAGGGAGCACTTACCACCACCCATCGAGGTTGCAGTAAGGCTCCCGCACTAACCCGGCGGTAACTGGGCAGTGTGTGGCACTACCCAATTACCGCCAGGTATCCCCCTGCAGTAATAGTTTTCCCTAATTACCACTAGCACTAGAAATGGCACATGCTGGGGGGTGGAGCTACTGCTGGCACCCACATTGGGCTAGCAGTAGTTCTGGATTGGTCATTGCCACATGCCAACCCTTTAGTAAAAGGACCACTAATCGAATAGAAGAGAGAATGCCTAATTTGAACATCTTTTCTCTCATAGAGTGTAAAAGAGGAGCTTAAGATTAAAAGACAATCAGTAAGACATATTCCTGCTTAAAATAATTGGGATGGCTTATGCAGGACAAATAAAACCTAAGAGGTGCATTGGTGAATGACCATCAACAGTTGGTCCCCAAAACAGAAGGTCCAGGATGTTGGCTGAACAGTTTGCATGATCAAGGATTTAAAATATAAGAATGGAAATTTCAGTTCTTTTTCGTCAGGGCTTCCCAGGTGCTGCCCACAGAATTCACTATCCAGTCTGCCATCCTTTTTTGCCCTTCGCTATATCCAGCCCATATAGAAAGTTTTAGTTCCTTTTTTTTCTTTAGCAAGTACCCAGTCCCCACCAGCTGAAGATGATGGTACTACAGCAGAGCAACAAGCTCAAAAAGCTTCAAGAAGGAGCAGCCTATTTTGAAACGCTCACATAGGGGCCCTTTTACTAAGCTGCATAAGCGTCTATGCGCACCCAACGTGTGCCAAAATGGAGCTACCGCCCGGCTACTGTGTGGCTGTTGCAATAATTTCATTTTTGGTGCACATCCAATACCTGCGTCCAAAAAATATATTTTTTTCGGATGTGCATATTGGGCACACACCAAGTGGCATTTGATGTGCATAGGTCATTACCGCGTAGTTTATTTTATTTATTTAACACATTTATACCTCACATTTTCCCACTAGTTGCAGGCTCAATGTGGCTTACACAATATCATGGGTAGGCTACAGTACAGTAAAAATATCATTAGACAATGTCATAGCAAAATATTAATCATGAACATATCGTATAAAACAACAAAGACAATAGAAGATAATAAAAGAACATTAGGGTCCATAAATTTTGCTGTAACAAAGAAGAAGTAGACTAAGTTATGTCTGGAAGGTAAGCCTTCTTGAACAGGATAGTCTTCAATAATTTCCGGAAGTTTAGATGGTTCTGAGTTGATTTTAAGAATTTAGGCAGTGCATTCCAAAGCTGTGTTCCAATGAAGGAAAAGCTTGATGCGTATGTAGATTTGTATTTGAGGCCACTGCAATCTTTACCGCTAGGTCAATGGCTCGTGGTAACGTCTCAGACCCAAAATGGACGCTGGGGAGTTTTCATTATGCCACACGTCCATTTTCGGCAAAAATTTTAAAAAGGCATTTTTTACAGGTGCACTGAAAAGTGATTCTGCGCATACCCAAAACACACGTCTATACTACCGCAGGCCATTTTTCAGCGCGCCTTTGTAAAAGGGCCCCATAGCTCTTCTCTTGATAAGTTTGGGGCTCCCTGCTGTAGGTCATCTTCAGTTTAACCACTGCGGGGCTCATCAAGATGGTAAAAACATTATGCATGAGTTTGCTTTATACAATGTTATATCCTAGCCAGTAATTCCTAGACTCTTGTTAAGCTTTTCAACAGTATTAGTCCGCATTTTCAGATAAGGAACATCATATTTCATGCCTACAGCAGTGTTAAGCATGGTGTCCTTAAGAAATGACTCATTAGCAAAGGTTAATGTTAAGAGGCCTATTCTTGCCTGGAGATAGCAAACTAAAATGTTTAGCATTAGCAAGGTTAAAAGTAAGATGGCACACAGACAATCCTAATATGTTTGAAAAGTGAGTAAAAACTGCATCTTTGTTTCTACATCTGTTTAATTTTCTAAATAGCTAACCCTAACAATCCATGCTACAGGAACACACCTACAGTACAGAAAAATATAGGATGTAGTTGTATGTAATAAAATGGTATATAGCAATATGAATATTATTTTTAATAATTATAATGGAAAATAATTTACTTATAACCTATATCAATTGCATTGTACCTTATTTGCAACAATATTTTGTATTCTGTTAATAATGTCTGCCTTTGCGACATAATGTAAGCCACATTGAGCCTGCAAATAGGTGGGAAAATGTGGGATACAAATGCAGCATATATATATATATATATATATATATATATATATATATATATATATATATATATATATATATATATATATATATATATATACACACACACACACACTAGGAAGTCTATATCTAAATTTAATTGGAAAGTTATCCAGTAAATTTTAAATGGGAAATTCAAGAAGAGATAATTGGTTAAGTCAAATCAATATAATCATTATCTAAAGTTGGCTTAATAAAGTATCTTGTAACTCTAGCACACTTGAACAGACTTAAGGGCATGTTTACTTGAGAGCATTAAGGTTCTGCATTTAATGTAGGTTAACAGGTAAAAACAATGTGCTCTATGTGGAAAGGCTCTGCAGCAACTGTTGGGTATATGACCAGTATTTCCCCTGCCGTTTTCACAGAAAAATACTGTAACGCACCTTACTTTTAGGCGCTATCCCCGGGATTCTATATATAGCGCCTTAATTTCTGTGCGGAAATCAAAGCGTGTTCTATAACAATGCATGTAACTTAATTACTTAACTAGCTAATCATTGCTGTTACTTGGATATTAACAAGCAATTATCAACACCAATTGGCATTAAGATTTACGCGCACAACTTGCTAAGCATATTCTGTAATGTGGTGAGCCTAAATTCTAAGTCACATAGTTGAAAAGGGGGCATGGCCATGGGCGAGGCATGGGCATTTCTAAAATCTATGCACATTGTTATAGAATATACCCACTCTGGGCCAGATTCTATACATGGTGCGTAAAACATATGCACAGACCTAAGTGTATTCTATAAGATTTAGGTGCAATGGATAGAATATGCTTAGTTGATACCATAGTACCTAAATCTATGCATGTCCATTTACACCAATAAAAACCTGGTGTAAATCCCTGTTTTTAGATTTAGGCACACTGACCCGTAATTACGTGCAAAAATTTTGAAACACCCACAAAACACCCATACATATGCCCCTTTTAAGGTACGCATGTTTATTTTGAACTGCATGCTTTGCAATTTAGGCGCAGTTGTTTATACGATACGCTTAGTGATTTCCGCGCATAAATTGTAATTATTGCCAATTAGTGCTCATTATTGCTTAAGTGCTGTTAAAGATGCTGATTACCTTGTTACACAAATTAAGTTACACACATATCTCTGCATGGAATCTAGATGCCATATATAAAATCTAGGGGTCTGCGCCTAATATAGGCCAATGGTGTAGCTACAGGGCCCCCCCCCCAAATTGGTATGTGCCCCTGGTTTGGCTGGCTCTCTCTTCCACTCACATCTGGCACGCTCATTTTAGTAAAACTGAGCATGCGCGCATTCTCGATTTCATTAAAACAAACATGCCAGACACACGGGGAAGAGAGAGCAGGGTAAGCAATATGGCGGGACCAGAGACCAGCGCTGGACAAATACTTCTGCTGGTGGAAGTTGGGGATCCCTGCCAGCCAAGGTATGTGCGGCAGTGGCAGTGGTGCTTCAGCTAGTGGAGGTTGGGGACCCCCACCAGCCAAGGTATATGCAGCGGCGGCGGCAGTGGTGTTGCAGCTGGTGGGGGCCAGCCAAGGTATGTGCAGCGGCAGTGGCGGTGCTTCAACTGGCAGGAGTTGGGGACCCCTCTAGCCAAGGTATGTGCAGCGGTGGCAGTGGGTGGAGAGCGGCAGGGCGGTGGAGGGGCAGCGGGGAGATGGACCAAAATGTGCCCCCCCAACTTTAGGCTCTGGCCCCCTCCCACCTCGAGGTCTGGCTACACCCCTGATATAGGCATCAGGATTTACACCAAGTAAAACATGGCATAAATGGCCATGACTACATTTGGTCATGTGGAGAGGCACTCAGCATTACTCTATATACCGTGCAGAAATTTAAGCCTATTTTATAAAACATAGGTGTATTTTTTTTCCACGTGGAATTTTCAGGCACCATATATAGAATGAGTGTGAATTCACCTAACACTGGGTCCTGTTTACTAAGTTGCACTAAGGTCGTGCTAGAAGTTTTAGCGTGTGCTAATTTTAGCACGCGCTAAAAACACTAGCGCGCTGTAATAAACAGGGCTCACCATCCTTTCAGGTGGCATTAGGTGAAATCATGTTAACTACACATGTGACAGTATGCTACCCACCACATGCTGTCTACACCCACTCTCTGCCCATACCCTGCTGAGTCCCTGCCACTTCCAGAGCTATACAGTTAACACTGAACTTTTACTGTGCGGGTTTTTTAAACTTGCGCTAAACATATGTATGGGTTCTCACTAACAGCATTGGCTAAAACTCGTGTTAAATGCTTAGCACACCTTAGTCAACATGCCCCTTATCTTTAGCCTGATAGCACTAAAATTGATGCTTTTTATGTATATTTTCTTTATTATTTATATTTTATACAGCTCAAACAGAGATGATATTGCAATTTGTAATACAGCCTTCAACCAATTATCTTTATTTACATGAAGTTGAAATTAAGTTTTACTCCTTCGACCTTAACAATTAGGAAATAATAGAAATACAGATCCAAGAAAAAGAAATAAAATAATATTGTTAATACATACTTTAACATAAATCAACACAGGAGGTACTGCTGACCTATTTTCTTTTCCCAAACTATCACACAGTGTACTTCTATTAGTTAACAATCACATTCACATTCACTTCTTCCTTAGAAACCAAAAAACCTTCTAACTGCTCAGTATCAAAGAATTGAAAAATTTTTGACTGAAATAATATTCGACATATACAAGGAAATTTAAGTACAAAATTGACCCCTAAAGCCAAAGTTCTCTGACTCATAGTCAAAAAGGCCTTGCGCCTCTTCTGCGTTTCTCTAGATAAATCTGGGTAGATTCTTATTTTAGCTCCTAAAAACAGAGTCCAAATGCCTGAAGAAAAGTCTCAGAACAGCATCTCGATCCATTTCCAGAGCAAAAGACACCACGGCAGTAGTTCTTTGGGTAACAACTTCCAATGATGATTCCAAAAAGGATGTTAAGTTCATACCATCTCCCATGTGTGGTTGAAAAGTTCCATTACCAGATTTTATAATATTCTGAAGATATTGCACACGAACTATAGGAGGCAGTGAGTCACTCGACATCCCCAGAACCTCAACCAAATATTTTTTAACTATATCCACAGGTGTTATCAATGGAGACCTTGGGAAATTGGTTAGTCTCAGATTAAGTTTCCTAGATTGATTTTCCAAATATTCTAACCTACGTAAGATAAAGTTCCTTTCCTTAATTGAGACGACTCAAATTCTCCAATTTGTGTAAGTTTTCCCCAAGTTGTTTCACTTCAGAAAACTGTTGGGTATTTATTTGCTCCTGGATTAGGACTGCCTCAGACAAAATCTTAATTTGCACTGTATTTTTTTAAATCAAAGATTGCAGGGAGGAATGCAAAGTGAATATCAAATCCCAGAGTGACTCCATTGTAACTAGGCTAGTTTACTTAATGACCCCAATGAAAGCATGGGGGAGGGGGTGGTTAAGGATCTGGTTCAAATTAGTAACTATCTTCAAAGGCAAATTTGAAATTTGTTGTCCTACCAGACCACTCTCCACCACCTCATCTGGCATGGGCAGCATCCCTCCCTGTACATTCTGCTCCTCTTCTCCTGGAAGCTGAACTGCAGGCCCCGCTTCCATGCCTCCTCGTTCTGGCTGTGGGAGAGCTGCACGCACGACGGGGCTCAAAGAAACCCTGTCCGCACTGCTGGCCAACTCAGATACGTCAGCACCGGTAGCAGGGGAAGAAGCCTGAATAGGTCCATCGTCACCCCAAAGCGTTACAACGTCAGTTGCTGGGAGGGGTGAGTCCTAGTAGGGGTTGAGGGAAACTCCCGTACTTTTCCTCTCCTTTTCCCCATCTCGCGAGGGGTTCAGGAGTCCTCCTCAGCTCTAACTCGGAGCGCGTCTGGGGGCGTCTGGTGCAGCAACTCGCTACAATGCCATCTTGGATCTGGCAAAGGTGGATGTCAAATTGAAGCTTTTTGATTAAATTATGACCATGCACCAGCATACCTTTCACCCCTCTTTTTAACCAATTCCCTTACCCCCGGATTCTGCATAGTGCAACAAATTGAGCACGCAAATCTGGTTGTATTCTGAATTTACACATGCAACTTAATTAGTTAACAAGCCAATCAGTGCTGATCATTGCCACTTGACACTATTTGGCATTAATTAGAATTTACGCACACAACTGTCTAAGTGTAATCTATAACGTGATGCACCTAAATTCTAAGTCACATAGTTGAAAAGGGGATGTGGTCATGGGCGTGTCATGGATGTTTCTAAAATCTATGCACATTGTTATAGAATACACCCTATCCATGCATAATTTAGATGTCAGCATTTACACCAAGTTTTACTTGGCGTAACTGGCCACTACTAAATCTAGTCATCCAGATGGATGCTGGGCATATTCTATAAACCACACGGAACTTTAGGCATATTTATAAAATTTAGGTGTATTTTTTTTCTGTGTGGAATTTTCAGGCAGCATATATAGTATCTAGCCTTTAATGCCTCCTATGCACACTAATGGCAAAATTAGCACAACTTGCAAATTTTAAAAAGCCTTATTTTACTGCTATGTTAAATATGGACTTAGCATACATGCATTAAGCCCATTTAATGCACTTTAGCAAAAAGGCCCCTTAGTTTCCTTTTTCCAGCAATAGTCTAGTGGTGGTGCCACATACTGCCCTAAGATCTGGATGCAATTCTGCTGTTGTTTTCTGTCCCTCTAGACACAGAAAGGGTTTCCAAAAAGGCAGCACTCACAGATCCTGAAAAGGAGTCCCAGTCACCATCAACTGGTCAGACTTGGTATGCACACATGCCTAGTTCTAGAAGGATCTACAGTGTGTGGTCCCTGGTCAAGGACTGTTGCTATCATGACTTAGAGGAAGGGTGGGGTGTTAGAGTAGCTTTAATTAGAAAAGTCCTAGATGAGTGGTTCCCAAAATGTGGGTTTGGACTCAAACAGCTTACATCATCAGTGGATGGGGTCACAGAACAGGTCTACTCTGGAGTTCATTTTCGAAAAAAGACTAAAAAGTAGCATAAAGCAGCATTTGGACGTTTTTCTCACCAATAGGTATTTTAAAACCCATTTTCCAAATATTTTTCTATACAGTTCATCTGCAGTTCAAGCAAATCTCAAGGGGGCATCTCATGGGGGTGTTAAGGGCGGAATTTGGGCATTCCTAAGACCTGGGTGTTTTCATTTTGTTTCATTATGGCTGAAAAATGTCCAGGACTAAAACTAAGACATTTTGAGCTAGAGCTGTTTTAATAACGACTAAGCTTCAAAAAAGTGTCCTAGATGACCAGATGACCACTGAAGGAATAAACGAATGACCCCCCTTACTCCCCCAGTGGTCACTTGACCCCCCCTCCCCCAGAAAATATATTTTAAAAAATACATACCAACCTTTATGACAGCTTCAAATATTATAGCCAGTCCTATTACAGCAGCAAGCAGGTCCCTGAAGTAGCCTAGTGGTTGGTGCAGTGCACTATGGAGAATAGGACCCAGACCCATAATCCACTCTAACTGTTACACTTGTGGTGGAAAGTGTGAGCCCACCAAAAACCTACTGTACACACATATAGGTGACACCTGCAGCCATATTGTTGTTGTGTACTGTTAGGTACAGTAAGTTTTTGGTGGGTTTTGGAGGGCTCACTATACAATATAAGGGAGCAACAGTGAGATGTCTATAAAATAATGAGTGGAGTGGAATGGGTAGAAATGAATCACTTGCTTACTTTTTCTAAAAATACTAGGACTAGGGGGCACGCAATGAAGCTACAAAGTAGTAAATTTAAAACAAATTGAAGAAAATATTTCTTCACTCAATGTGTTATTAAACTCTGCAATTCGTTGCCAGAGCATGTGGTAAAAGCAGTTAGCTTAGAGGGGTTTAAAAAAAGGTTTGGATAGCTTCCTAAAAGAAAAAGTCCACAAGCCATTATTAAGATGGACTTGGGTTAAATCCACTGCTTATTTCTAGAATAAGCAGCATAAATTGTATTGTACTGCTTTGGGATCTTGCTAGGTACTTGTAACCTGGATTGGCCACTATTGGAAACAAGATGCTGGGCTTGATGGACCTTCGGTCTGTCCCAGTATGGCAACACTTATGTACTTAAGAATACCTGGGAGCTTTTACATGAAGTTCACTGTGAAGCCCCCAAGGGTGCCCCACTACTCTGCTGGGATGTCTGTGTGGCCAGTCTACTAACAATGCTAGTTCCTCCTACATCCCAATGGCTTGATTTTGTGCATTTTTCACTTGGATGCTTTTTTTTTTTTTTTCAAAAATGAACTAAAAAGATAAACGCAAAGAGCACAAAAACATCTAGCAAGTGGCCATTTTCAAAAATAAATTAGACATTTTGCTGTTTCAAAAATGGCTATATTTGCTATTCAGATTCTGGGCATTTTGAGCAAAACATCCAAAGTCAGACTTATCATATCAAAAATGCCCCTCCACGTCTCCTTCTGGACATCCGCAATGACTCATACCCAGTGCCATACTAAGGGATGTACAAGCAGTACAACCACACAGGACACAACTGTGGAGGGGAGCAAAAATTCCAGCCCAATGTCTCCTCCCTGGAAATGGTGAAATGGGCAGAAAGGAAGATGCCAGTGAACAAATTGCATAGGGTGCAACTCAAGTTCAGTATAGTCCTCCTCGTACCCAATAATGGTAGTCAACATGGGGCCTGTAAGTCAGTGGAAATTCAAAGCCCTGCCCTCTCTGTTAGACTGGAAACCCATGTAGACTGAGGCTGAGTGGGCACACTGGGCTCTGTGCTAACTGCGGGGAAGGAGGATGAAGTGGATATGAGACAGGATGGGAGTGAAGTCTGTCATTTAGTTATCATCATCATCATCCCAGGGGGATCACACAAATTCTTAAATGTTACAATCATGTCATATTGAATATAGTTTGCTCTGATAGTTGTAGGCAGTACAACACATTCAAGTGAAAGCTCCAAAAGTAGGAACTGGGCCCACAACAATGTTGCCTTTTGTAGCTGGTACTGTACTAACACATGCACTGATGAATGACCTTTGCAAATGCTTTGTATTGATTATGAGGCTTAAATATGGTGTTTGGGGGAGGGGGAGTTTAGAATGGCAGAATCAGGACAATTTTAATGTAACACATTTATCCAAAATAATCTCGCTTTAAAGTCCAATAAGTGCTCCTTTCACTTTTATTCTTTTAATGAACAAGCATCCGTACAGCAGTGTGATGCAATGAAACCTTCCTAATTGAGCATCAAAGCAAAGGAACTAATACTTTGCTTGCAATGACATGTTTTCCTGCTCAAAACAAATGCACAAATCGGATGTAATTTCTTTTTAATTAAATGGCAAATGGCATGATTCTCAGTAGCATCCAATGCATTGCCATTATGTATCCTTCATAGTGCCATATTTGTGGTGGATAAAATATGTCAGATAATTAGAAAGTTTAATTCTCTTACCCCCCCCCCCCCCCATCTTTTCATGTGCCTTGCATAATCCTTAATAACCACAAAAATACAATTCAAAACACAAAACGGTAAATTCAAGGAAATGCGCCTTTATACTCAAACAAAATTGATCAGGAAATGGCTTTGATTACTGTCAGTTTCCAGTTTTAAAGAAAACAGTCTAGCACCTGGCATCTCCAATGTTTTTGACATACCATAAACAGCCTCAAGGAAAAAGTACCCATCCCTGAAAACAAAATCATTATCCTAATAGCTGGGGCAATTAAATGAACCTTGGTGGTTCTAAAAGCCAGGCTACATATTCCCAAAGTAAAGCTGTGTTCAATTAGCATAAATCTAAATGCAGTTTATAGAGTTTTCACTGGACCATTTGCCACCTCACCTTGATTATCATTTTTGCAAAGTCCACCTGCATCACCATTTAGCTAAAGTACACCTAGGAAATATAGATTAATATCCATTGCTGCAATGTTGGGAGCGCTTAGTTCTCCTCAAGGGCCATACAGAAAGACATACTGTATTCTTATTACTACTCTTATACCCCACCCAGTCAAACCTGAATGATCTGTTCAACAATCTAAGACAAAGTAAAATATATTTTAAAAATAGAAAAGAGTTATCACCAAACTTTCAAAAATCAATTTAGCAATGTTTCTACATTGTATTTAATTTTTCTGAAGCAATCTTACTGTGGAATTGTAATACCTAGGATCTGAGCTAAACAGTAAAACAGTTTAGGATGAAACCTAATTAAACAATTTGTTTGTAAACCATGTAATCCTCTTTTCTTGGTGTGTGCATCCACATTCATCCGCTGGCTTACACACAGTTATCCTATTTCCAATTTCTTCTAGCTGAGCTCCTAACGTGCATAAGCATTCAAAAATGTGTGTGCTAGTTATGTTCTTACGGTTTAAGTCAAATATTAACATAATGACAGTAACAACTGCCCTTACAAATCAGGTCAATGTTAGACTTAAAAGTTGGACAGGGTTCAGGAAAGGTAGTCACCATCAACGCAAACTCCAGCTTGTAAAATATATCAGCTTCTGACAATAGGCTGTAAAATACCAGTCAATCATATTGAAAAATGTATTTAAAAAATTGTAAACATTCTTAGTCCTTGGAGATTTGGGTACAGGTGGAGCACTATATAGGTACTTAAGTTTCTCAGATGCTTGCATAATGATCTGCTCCCATCACAGTTCATGATAATTTATTTAAATTATATATATATATATATATATATATATATATATATATATATATATATATATATATATATATAATTTAAAACTTAGACTCCAAAAGTACTGCTGAAGAGAGCATTTTAAGGAGTAAAACCAAATCAGTCTAAATGTTGATATCCAATACAATCTACTTGGCCAAAGAGAATCCAGATAACAATTACCATTTAGTCAATAGTCATTTCAGCTGGTCCAGTGCTATGAGGGGTACCCACCACCTTAGATATTTAAAAGGACTTTCAGTGCAAAGGGATGATCGTGTTATTGAAAAATAATGGGTTTTGCAAGAGCAAACAAACAAAAAGAACTGACAGACAGAAAACAACTTCCTTAATTACACAGCCACGATTTACTGTTAAAGGTTAAATTGTTAAATCACAACTCGAATGTCTCAAGCCAAGAGGGCAAGAAGGAGCGACTGTAACTACAGGTTGAGTATAAAGTGCTTAGTGCAACTGTCATCTCTAATAAGGTTGGCGAAGAAAGGCTTCAATTTCAGCGTCATGTCAAGAAATATGAGAATATAACTGCAAAGCTTTTCCGTTTCTAAATAAGAGTGTAAGACTCCGAGTGCCAGTGTGGGTCTGTTGTGTCACCCTCGCTCCTAAATGAAATGTACATTGAAACAATACCCAGCATCCCTTTGCAAACGTGCCCTGTAATGCCAACACAGTCGCCACTTTGCAAATCCGAAGCACTGAAATATATTTCAGTTTACAAACTTGATATTTATTATATTGAAAGAAAAGCTTGTATAGATAACAGCAGTAAATTCTATCACAATATATAGAAAACAATTTTAAAAACACAATAATTCTGAAATCATATTTCATTGAAAAAAAATTAGGTAGCCCATCTCCTTTCCAAAGAAGATGATCTCTCTCTCCGAACAAAATAAACCCTGGCGCTTTATGAAAAGAGGCAGGTAAATCAATAGCCTCCAACCTTGTGTAGAAATGCAAAGGATTAAAGAACCAGAAATGGACAGAATGTGTGGTCTTAAAAGGAAAAACCTGACACATTTCATTGATCCTCTGTGCTACTTATTAGACTTTCAATAGGGTTACACACCACATTGACCTGGCAGGCTGATGAAATTAAAACACTCAAGTTCATTTTAATCAACTTTCTCTCTTTAACCCTGTTGCGACAGAGAGGTAGTAAGAGACTTTGGCACACCAGTTTTCCCTATCTACTCTGTAAGTGTATTCAATTTGCCTCTTATTTCCAGTCCCACATCCTGGGAACCCTATGTCTTCTCTTAAGGCTCCTGCTTCTGCTCCAGCTGCTCTCACTCCAGACATTGCCGCCTGACACCTGCTAGCAGAAATAGAGGAATTGCACCTGCAGACAACATTAACAATTCCATAAATTGTACCCTGCCCCAATTACAACAAAATCATTTTCCATCCTCTCTCCACCTTCTCAATCACAAACAATAAAACTCTAGCTTAGACTTTATGCTCAGATAAGACTTTGTAATAGTAATACCAGAAGCAAAAGTGAAAAAGGGAGGAGATGGGGGGAAAACAATGACCAGCCAGAGCCCAACAGTGCCATGATATCAGCTCATTTTGAATTGTAGAAGAGGATGACCTACCTGTAGCCCCGCTTCCTTTTGGAAACACCTCGCAGCCTCCTTAGGGTCCGGGGCTAAGCACGGTACCAAGCCTTATCTTCGCTGCATTCTGAAAAGCCCCCAATTTATCAAAATCCACTTGCATAGAGTGCTTTGCTCTCTCTTCTCGAATTCCCAGTGCCCAAGAGACAACCAAGTAGCACTAAAGATCCCAAAATTGGAAAACGAAAAGGTGGGGTTCTTTTTCTCCGAGTTGCACGTTAATCGAAGAACCTTGGACAGCGAAAAAAAAAAATGAAAAGTCTGGCAGCAACGCTTGTACAGCTCAAAACCTGCCTCGGATCCTTGCACTTTAGGAAATTCTCTCAGAGCTAAAGCACCTCGTACAGCAATTACCCAATCTTATTCCAGAAGTGACTTGTTTGCTTTTAATGCAACATTTCAGACTTTCCTTTGCCTCGTTCTTTTTCATGGGAAACGTAATTGGCCAGAGAGCCTCACCTTCAGGAAATGAACCTCCAGTGCAGTAATTCGAGCTCTCCGGGCTGCCGGCTTGACTGAGGGATCTCACTCCCTTTCCTTATTAGCAGAGATATGGGAAGCTGCGGCTGCTGCTAGGGGTTTAAGAAAATTCAAGGCAACCAGGCACTGACTGATGAGGGGAACAATCCTTTCCTCCACAATATTTTACCTCACACTGATGTCCTCAGTGATCCCTCTCGTGAATTTATATGGTTGATCCTAACAATTCCAATGTTTCTGGAGTGTGAAACTCTGGTCCCAGTTAGTAGATCAGATTGATTGTACACTGGTGTATAGCCGTTTTCAAGATTCCTGGCAATTTCACAAGGACTAGTAACAAACTAGCTCCCAGGAACAACCGTGGACACTGTATTGCGAGATATCGATGTGCGGTAAACAGCTTCAACAGTCAAAACAAGGGAAAAGGAGGGGGGGATTGTTAATGCAAACAGAAAAACATGTCATCAGCTTTATGCTTCATTTGACAAGTGGCAGAGGGAAAGTGGCATAACCTATCTGAAACACCGTCCAGTTTCTGTAAGTAAGAAATGCTCTGCAATGATCTGCGGGTGCTAAAGTCTCCCCTCTCTTTTACTTCTTTCTTGACTTCCAGCCGTGAATGAATGAAACCCTGCCAAACTGTTATAGGGAGCCCTGAGGAAGCGCCCCCGCCGGAATGCAGCAGGAGCTCGGCTCTTGCGCTGCTCTAGAGGCAGGAATCGTCCTTAAAGCTCAGCCTAAATCCAGCTGCATTCCAGCCGCCCTAGAGGCTCAAGCTGCAGCTGCGAGGAGGAAGTAAAAAAAAAAAAAGGGGGCATTTACAATTCAAATGAAATTCACTTCTCACAAAAGATGTACTATGTCTCCCTCAAGAGGTTAAGCAGAGACAAAACATCTTATGAAAATGGTGTTCTGATTTCTTTCCAAGTCCTTAGATGCCCTGGAGTGAAATTATTCACATACCTGCCTTTAGGTTGTTGTTTTGATGTTTTACTTTTCTATAACCCTTACTCCAAAATAAATTTACCGTGCCACAGCTTTCAATGGAATTCAGTTTGGTATTAAAGCCAGTATAAGAATGTACAGACGTTGGGAAGGTTAGGCAAATGACTTAGACTAACTAAATGAAGCATTCGGAATCATATCATAAGGGAATGCAGCCACATAACTGGTGGTGGGTCACAATTTATCATAATTTAAAGACAGATGTCGACAATTAGGACCCTATGTGATCCTTCAGTGGTGTGTTATTTATCAATGTTGCATTTTTCCGCCTTAGAACGGATGTGTCACGAAAACGACTGTTTGACAGCTGTTAAATGATACTAATTGAATACCTCAGACAACAGAACATCATATTTTCAGCATGCAAACCTGTGCTTAAAGCCCATATGAACGAGTGCACCCACCGAGCAATGCAGAAATAAGAAAAATGCTTGCATCATTCTGAAACAATAACGGTATGCATTATTGATAATATTCTATTAGAGTGCACTGGGCTGGACAAGATCATAGGGTGAAACCATGCAAACATATACCCTGAAACAGTGCACATAGGTAGACTAGAGGCAAGAATATTTTTTTTTTTTGCCATTTTTGATGATCATGGAATTTTGTCCCCTAAAAATAACTTTTTTCAAAACACAAACATTCATAAATATAGAAAGGAAGTGAGTGATGTGGATTTATATTATTACTATTAGAGTTACATACATTTTCCCTGATTTACTTTAAAAGATATCACACCAGGTCTACTTAAGGATTGGTGCTCTTCCTTCATAGTCCCAAGCCCAAAGGTTGATACATTTAGGGGTCCTTTTACTAAGACACGCTAACAGATTTAGCTCATGCTAAAGATTAGTGCATGCTAAATAATAAGATGCACATTATATTCCTATGGGTGTTTTATCATTTAGCACATGCTAATCGTTAGCATGCACTCAATCTGTTAGCACACCTTAGTAAAAGGACCTCTTAGCCATTTTAAGAGAAGAAGAGTATTGCAACCAATGGCTACCAATCTTGCAATTCTCCACCATTATTTTTTTATTTTTATTAGGGTCTGCTGTTGGGTAGTCATAGATTTAAAAACTCACTATCTGCATGACAGGTTGTGTGCTGAGTTTGTTTACTTATATCTATATGGCCTTAATTTCAGTGGGAACAGCCTGAAATAGATCCCACCACTTCTTTTCAAACTCCAGGGCCAAAACAGCAGAGATGTTGTGTTCCAGGTTGCCTGCAGGGAAGAGAAGGGGTAGTAGTGAACCTGGAGCACAGCAGAGAATAGTCACTCTGCTCCCTAATCTAGACTCTTGTCTATTGCTCTAGTACCTAACCCAACTATATCTCCACAATTCCATTGCCTTTTTGTTTACAAATTAAGGGGCCCTTTTACTAAGCCACGTAGGCACCTACGTGATCCCAACATGTGCCAAATTGGAGTTACCATCCAGTTACCACGTGGCCCTTGCAGTAATTTCAATTTTGGTGAGTGCTCGCTACGCATGTCTGAAAAATATTTTTTATTTTCTGGTGTGTGGCAGCTATGTGCGTCAAATGGAATTTGATGCGCATAGACCATTACAGCCCAGTTACCCTGTGAGACCTTACCGCTAAGTCAATGACTTGCGGTAAAGTCTCAGACTCAAAATGGACGTGCGGCAATTTTCATTTTGCAGCACGTCCATTTTCAGCAAGAAAAAGGCATTTTTGTAGGTGCACTAAAAAATCATTTTGTTCATACACAAAACACGCATCTACACTACCGCAGGCCATTTTTCAGCACACCTTAGTAAAAGGACCCCTAAGCCCTGTACCTACACTTCTAGTGTGAAGGAAACAAGTATTATATGTCTGAATCCCAAACAACTGCTACAAGGAAAGAGGTGCAGAAAGAGGGACTGCCATTGCTCCTTTCAAGTTTAAGCCATCTTGAGAAAGTACCAAGAGAAGATGCCACCTCTGATGCAGTAAGTGAACATTGCTTTGATGGGAAATTTAATGACAAAGCTTGAGAGAGAAGAGATTGTGGATTAACAGATACATTCTATTTGGTCAAAATTTAAACATTACAGTCAGTTTTGTTTTGTTTCTTGGCACACCAGCTATAGTAAATATTTTGGAAGGGGGGAGTCTGTATAGGTTGACCAAAGTTATATGCTCAATTTTCTCTGCGGACCTTTGATCTGTGCACAAAGTAATTGGCTACATTTGTGATATTAATAATTGGCATTAACAAGCACTTAATTGGCAGTCATTAGGAGTTCATAGCATGAAACTACAAGGGGGTGTGGCCATGAGAGGGGCATGGATGGGTCAGGGGCTTTCCTAGAATGTATGCACAGTATTATATAATACTTACCTTTCCATGCCTAACTGCAACTAGTTGGGCATGAGCATTTATATCACTTTTTTGCAGGTGTCTGTGCCCAAAGTTAGGCATGAAGAGGCAAATTCTATAAGTGGTGCCTAATAATCAGCACTGAAATTTTTACATGGGTGCATAACAAGATTGCCAAGGCCATGAGCTCATCTGACAAGCCCATAATTCCAGACCTGGCTCAGGCCCTTCAACAGCAACAAAACCAGCTGTAGCATCTCTCCAGGGTCCTCCAGGATGTATGTTCACAGCTCACTGCCCTATATGCTATTCAGCGACCAGCCCCAATGTCCCCTTGGTTGCAGTGTCTCTGCTCCAAGTTCCCAAACCTCCTTGATTTGATGGGACACCACAGCTTGTTGGTGCCACATGCACTTCAAACTGCAACTGGCCAGCTTTCCTCCTGACAGAATCAAGATTACGTATATCCCTTCTATCCAGGCAAGCCCTGGCTTGGGACTCCCCACTTTGGGAACAACAAGACCTGATCCTCTCAGATCTACAAGCCTTTCTGAGGCATTTCCACCTGGTTTTTGACAAGCCTGGATGGCCTTCTTCAGCAGCTAGTGAGATTCTCCATTTGCAACAGGGTTCTCTCACTGTTGGAGCTATGCCATCCGGTTTCATACTTTGGCCTCGGAACTTCGATGGAACTAAGAGGCCCTGGTGGCTATATTTTGTCAGAGTCTGGCAGAGAGAATTAATGATGAACTCACTAGTTGGGAAGTGTTGGCCACCCTGGAAGAGCTTATTGTGCTCTGCATCCAGATTGATGTACATTTTCAGGAATGTGCCCAGGAATGGGCATCTTCTCATAGACCTGGTGCTCTGTTTCCAACAGCCCCTGATTTCCCCCCCCCCCCCCCCCCCCCCACACACACACACACCAGGTCTTAGGTTTCAGCAACTGAAAGAGTCGAGAAGTCCATGGTCATGGGCTGATATCAGCTCTCTGAAAAGGAGAAGACTTACAGAAGACATAACAACCTCTGCTTGTATTGTGAAGAACCAAGGCATTTTGCTAACAAGTGTTCCCATAAGTCAGGAAATGAATAGACCTGGGGTCCTCAGGGGAAATTACTCTAGGCCTGTTTCCTGTTTCCCCAATTCCTTTTTGCATTTTTCCAGCATTCCTGTGATGGGATTCCTGCCAGGTGGAAGTTCTAGCACTGATTGACTCAGGGGCTGCCAGGAACTTCAATGACGAAAGACTTATCCAGCAGTACCAAATATCAATCCAACCTCTGGCTAATCCTATGACGCCATTCACCTCAGATTGACTGGAGCACTAATGATATTGCATCCTGAGATCCTTTCTGCTTCCATTGCTTGACCCAGGTTACCCCTATAGGGATGACAACCCCCAGTCTACTACTACTACTATTTAGCATTTCTATAGCGCTACCAGGCCCCCAAACTCCCCGGACAACTGGAAGCCCTCCCGCCACACAAAAACTTAGATTGTGTCATCAACTTGTTACCAGGGAAAATGCCCCCTCTGTAGTGGGTTCATACCCTTTCCTGACCTGAAACCCAAGCCATGACAGAATACATCAAGAAGAGCCTACGGAAGGGGTTCATCCAGCCTTCCACATTGTCGGCTGGAGCCAGTTTCTTATTCTTCTTTGTGAATAAGAAGGATGGTGCCCATTACCCCTGCATAGACTACAGGGGCTTAAATGATATCACGATTAAAAAAAAGAAATCACTATCCATTGTCACTCATTCCAGAACTCTTTGATTGGCTGCAAAGAGCCGTCATCTTTACCAAACTAGATCTGCGGGGAGCATATAATCTGGTTCAGATTAAGAAGGGGGACAAGTGAAAATGGCGTTTAATACCCGCAATGGGCATTACGAATATTTGGTCACGCCCTTTGGACTATGTAACGGCCCTGTCGTGTTGCAGCATTTAGTGGACAACATCTTCAGAGACCTGCTATACTCATATGTCATTGTGTACCTAGACGATATTCCCATTTTCTCTTCCTCAATTTTAGAACATGCAAAACATATCAGGGCAATTCTCCAATGTCTGAAGGATAACAATTTGTACGCTAAATTAGAGAAGTGTGCTTTCCATCAGAAGACCATATCCTTTTTAGGGTACCTTATATCAGCTTCAGGATTGCAGCACTTCCTTGGTTTGGCAAACTATTACAGGCAGTTTATTGACCACTATTCTGAAATCATGGCACCCCCTCATTGCTCTCACTAAAAAGGGAGCCAATCCCAATACCTGGCTACTGGAGGCCTGCTGAGCCTTCAGGCAGCTAAAGGATGCCTTCCTCTCAGCTCTAGTTCTGCAATGGGCCAAACCTATACATCTGTTCATCCTTGAGGTAGATTTCTCTTCAGTAGGAGCAGAGGCATTACTCTCCCAAGCTTCTTCGGGAGGAAGATTGCATCTATGTTTTTTCTTCTCTAACAAAATTCACGCCCATGGAATGTAATTATATGATTCAGGACCAAGAACTCTTAGCCTTGAAGTTGGCCCTGGAAGAATGGAGGCATCTCATGGAGGGGGCACTTCACATCTTAAAAATCTCCTTTACCAGCAAGAGGCTAAATGCCTAAACCCTCGACAGGCCAGATTGTCACTGTTTTTTGCACGATTTGATTTTTGCCTGGCCTTTTGCCCTGCAGAGAAGAATATTCGGGCTGATGCTCTGTCTAGGTCCTTCAAGCTGGCCAAAGAGCAAGAAGAACCACAGTTTATTTTGGATCACGCTAAAGTCTTGGTGCTCGCAGATCTTGCACCTGCTCAGGGAAAAACATCGGTGCCTTTCCGGACTCATAAGTGTCTTACATTGGGTTCACAACTCTCGGTTAGTGGGACATCCCAGGGTCCAAAAGACTATAAGTCTGATCTCCCTCTTTTTCCACATTCAAAAACCTTCTTAAAACCCATTTTTTTCCAACTAGGTTTTGGTCATACAGCCCCACCACAGTGAAAAGCCTGGCATACTATGCCTTATACTTGTAGCCCTGGGTTCTGTCATTCACAGTGTTTGGCACTACATGGACCCCTCCTGAACCTTGTGCCCTCTCCCTGTATGAATGTTTGCTGTCCTATTAATAATGATGTTCCTTTTCTATTTTGTTATATATTTTTATGTTTTGTTAACTACTTCGACCAACTTGTGCTGTATTGGCGGTATATCAAATTTATTTATTTATTTATTTATTTATTTATTTTCATTATCAAATAATCTTACAAGTCAAACTACTTGTTACAGAAAAATGGAAGGAAATAATCGTCAAGAAATAATATCACATATCAAAAGAAAAAGAACAATCCTTCTTAGACCTCTATATCTAAGAGAGGAGTTGCAATATAACAAGGAGGTCAATTAAAGAGGAAAACTTAAAAGAGTAAAGTAAGGCTAATAGCAGGAGAAACCCCACAATATAACTATAGGCAGATGGACATCAAGATAAACATCCAAAGCGAATAATTGAAAAGAAAGAAAAAAAACATTCTAAGCACTAGTACGTCTAGTTCAAAATGTCTCCAGAGGGGTCGTGTTAAAGGTGTGTCTTGGGTGGTCTTACAAAATGAACGTCTCCAGCGCATAATAGATAGCAAAATGATTTCACATTGGCGGGAATTTAGACGTACAGAGTTAGACCTGATATAAAAGCGTCTAGGGTAAGAGCTAAGTTGTCTTTAGACCCAATAGCAATTTTGTGGAGTTGGAGAGTGGAGGAATAATTGGTTTGAGAGAAAGTTGAGAGCTGATCAGTGCCGTGTGACTGTTTGTCTGTGTGCCCTAGTCTGAACGTTTTCACCTTGACTTACCTCCTTTGTGTTTCACCTTTTCAACTTTCCTACCCCTGCTAGCCCCCCCCCCCCCCCCCCCCCCCCCAGCATACATCCTCTTACCTGTTTGGTGTCTGTGTTTCTCTCTTTGTCCTGTGTGCTGCTGCTGTGTGTGTGTGTTTGTGAAGACTGTTGGTTGCTGCTTGGAGAGTGAAAGGCTAGAGGGTGTAGCAGGAGTGTTTGCAGTGGCTGAGAGAGTGATTGCTGTGTGGCTGTGCTGTGTGTGACTGCATTGTTTGTCAGTGGTGAGCACTTGGGTCATTGGGTTGCACCTGTAGTGTCTGGAAATGGATGCACTGAATGCACAGGTGGCTCATATGTTAGAGAAAAAGGAGAGTTTGGAGGGGAGGCACCACAAGAGATACTCACATCCCAGAGTTTTCAGGCCCCCTACCAGTTTCCTAGACCTTACTGATCAGCAGTGTCTCAATAGGTACCGCTTTTACAGGGCTGCAATTCAGCACCTTTGTGACCAGCTCCAACCCCTCCTGCAGGTCAGGACCCATAGGAACAATCCCATCCCTGTGCACCACAAGATCACCGCCTTTCTCTGTTTTTTGGCCACTGGAAGCTTCCAGTCTGTGCTATCTGTGAACACGGGCCTCACCTGCCATTTCAAACTGTCTCACCCAGTTCCTTGATGCCTTTCTTACCCACACCTCAGTGTACATCACCTTCCCCACCACCCCCCAGGCCCTGCAGAACAACTTGGCTCACTTCTACACCATAGCTCGCTTCCCCTCAGTCAAAGGCATCATTGATTGCACACATATCACACTCAGAACACCCCCCCCCCCCCAGGCATGAGAGGCCACCTATAGAAACAGGAAAACATTCCACGCCGTGAATATGCAAGTTATGTATGATGCCCAGGGGGAGATTGTAGATGTGTGTGCCCGATACCCATGACACCTACATATTACAGCACTCTGGAATCTTCTGCAGGTTTGACTGAGGGGAGATCACCGGCGGATGGCTCCTTGGTAAGTACAACATGGATCAGCCAAACCTATACCTCCTCCACAGGGCAACCCTCAGCACTGTCTTCCTCCAGGTCACTCAACATCCCACAATTCCACCCCACCTCCACAAGGTACCTACTCCAAACATGAGTGTGTATTGTTTACTAAGTAGTAGTAGTAGTAAACAATACACACTCATGTTTCTCATTCTGCTTCTCCCCAAAGGTGACAGAGGCTACCCACAGCGGACCTGGCTTAAAACCCCCATATTGCACACACAAACAGGGCCGGAGGAGGACTACAACAGCAGACATCGGACAACACATGGTATCATAGAGCGCACCTTTGGACAACTGAAAAACAGGTTCTGATGTCTAGATAGTTCTGGAGGGGAGCTCCTGTACAGCCCCCAAAAGGTTGCTAAGATCTTTATGACCTGCTGCATGCCACATAATCTGGCCCTGTGCAGAGAACAGGCTCTCCCAGAGGAGCCACAGCAACCAGAGCAGCAGGCCCCAGATCAAGATGATGAGGAACCCCCTCCACCTCCCAGCCACAGAGCAGAGCAGAGTGACCACCAGCTGGGGGTCCAAGCCAGGCAAAGACTCATTGAGACAAATTTTGAGTGACAGTAAGTGAACATTTATTCCAATGACACACTAGCTACACACTACCACCACACCCTCCCACCACCATCACCCGCTCTGTGCATATTCCCATCCCTCCAACCCTCACACTCCTTCCTCCCATCTCCCAGCACAACCCCACCCCTACCACGTCCACACTCCCCCACCCCTCAGCATGTCCCATCAGATAAACTATTGCCTATCTTTCCCCTCCCCCTCCCCTGGCCCTGTTGCCTCCTACCCCTCCCACTCTCTGTTCCTGAGCAATTGGTGGCAGTCCAGTTGTTGTTGCTGCTGGGAAACTCTGTTCAGAGTCCTCCCCTCATGAACTCCCACTCTCCTCAGTCTCAACAAGGCAGCCTGCTACCTTGGCTGCCCTATGGAAGTCTGGCCACCTTGTTGGCTGGGTGTCGCCCTGCAACCTGTGCACACGACCCAGAATGGGAGCTGGTGTGGTGGCTGATGGTGTCCTGTGAGCTGATGCAGTGGCGTAGCTAGGTGGGGTGCCAGGGGAGCAGCTGCTCCCCCAAACGGAGTTCTGCTGGCACCAGCGCCTATTTTTCTTCATTGTGCAGCACTGTAAATGTGTGCCGGCGGTGGCGGAAGTCCGCTCTTGCTCCCCCTACGCCATCAACCTGGTTGAACCTGGCTATGCTTCTGACCTGATGGACCAGTGGCTGGGGAGCTGAGGATCTCATCCTCCTGCGCTTTGCAGCTGGTTGCTGTGCACTACCACCACTGGTGGAAGGACATGGATGCCTGCTGGCCACAGTGGTAGTAGCTGTGGCTGTTGGGGGCTGCTGCATCACTTGTTGTTGTGTTAGGGTGTCACGTTGACAAAGCTGTAACTGGGTTTGTGAGCCCTTGGACCACTGCCGAGGAGTGACAGTGGCAGGCAAAACCACCCCACACTAGAGACAGGGCAGATCTCTGACAAACAGTTTCACCTGCACCTGGCCGCGTTTCACCAGAAGTTGAGCTCCTGGCTTCAGGTGGCCGGCAGGACTTACTGAACAGGGCCAGGACTGGATATCAGGCAGCACAGGGACTGAGGGTCAGAGGGGAAAGGAATAAACAGGGACAGCAAGGCAGGGAAAGGATAGGCTAAAGGACAGGACTGAAAGCTGCCAACCACCACTACAGCAGGGAACAAAGACACATAAACCAAACACAGAACTAAAAGCTGCCAGGCAGCCACAAAAGACACAGACAGACAAGAACCACACACAGAAAATATAACCAAGAAACAAGACTAGGAAACAAGCAAGGAACCTAATCTAAACTACACACAGACTAACAAGAAACAGGCAAGAATCTCAGGTTAGAAACCACGCAAAGCAGAAGTGCAACAAGCACCAACATACCAGGGACCTTAGACGATGCAAAGGCAAAGGCAGAGAGGATCAAAATGGCTAATAAGCCCAGCAGCACCTGGAGCTCACTGCAACAATCACTAGGCAGCTATGGATGCTGTGCAGGGCCAAACAAGACAGACAAGTCTGGCAGCCTGGAAGATCCGGACCGGACCGGGCTGAAGTCTGGAACGGGTGACGGTCCACAGCAGCCACTGGTTCCGGCCACCAGAGGGCGAGGTGAGCATAGATGTAACATAGGGCTCTAGTGTGAGCTTGGATGTCTTCATGTAGGCCCTCGATGCTCTGCTCCATCTGTTTGAGCTGCTGGACAGCTTCTCTTTGGGCTTATACCCCTTCCTGTAGTAGTTCCAATTTCTACCGCCGGTATTCTTCCAGCTGCACATTGTGGCCAAGCAGTTGTGTAGCATGGTGCAGCAGCTGCCTCCTCTGGCTGGATGGCCTGTGTTGATGGTGTGCCTCCCCTTCTGCCTCTTCATCCTCAGTGCCAATATCAGCAAAGGCTTGGGGGGATGGAGGGAGATCCTCTCGTGCTGCATCCTTTGTTTTCTCCCCATGTAACTGCCCCTGGATGGTGTCCTGTGCAGTTGGAACTCCAGGCCCACTGGTTTGCTCCTCAACCTTCCCTTCTGTGTGCAGGGGCTGGTGGCCACTAGGGCCAGCTTTGGCCTCTGAATCTGTGTCATCACCTGCATAGCAAAGGGGAGGAAGTGTGCTTGTAAAAATAACCAACCTGTCAATATTTTGCAGCATTCATATACATATCCCTACATGTGAACATCCAGCAAAGAGATGGTGAGGAACAGGGCCATGCAAATACGGTAAGCAAGGTAAGCACCGCAGGGGGGCGCCTGCCTTCAAGGGCGCCGCCCGTGGTACTACCGTCGAGTTATATTTAAAAAATTAAAAAATAAGCCTTACCGCATTGGCTCGTCAGCACACTGGCGCCTATGTGCATGCACCCCTGCTGCCTTCCCGCGGGATAGGAGGAGTGGCACTAGCTCCAATTAGTGCGATCCCAACTCTCAAGTCCCAGCTGCATCTGCTTTCTGCAGCCCCTGGTTGGAGCCTAGAGGTGAAAAGTGAAGGCCGCTAGCGAGAGCGGGCAGCAGGTCTGAAGTGAGAGGCAGGGTCATGTGCAGGCAGTGCTGAAGTGCAGGGACAAGTCTCACACCTCATCAGCAGGCTGTTAATTGATCGGCACCTGAAGCCAAGAAGCAGGGGAGAAAAAAGGACATGTGTGGAGGTGAGAAAAAGTGTAATTCCTACAAAAGGGAAAAGGGATGCAAGCAACCACTTCAATGCTTCATGTGATGGGGCCCCTCTTCCCCCCCCCCCCCCCCCCCCCCCACATGAAGAGTTTTCTTAAATCCCTAGTCCTGCCACAGGAAAATACAAGCCTCTGCCCGTCTCATCTTCCGCCAGGGTCGCTTTACTCATACTACCCCTCTCCTCAAGACCCTTCACTGGCTCCCTATCCGTTTTCGCATCCTGTTCAAACTTCTTCTACTAACCTATAAATGTACTCACTCTGCTGCTCCCCAGTATCTCTCCACACTCGTCCTTCCCTATACCCCTTCCCATGCACTCCGCTCCTGGATAAATCCTTCTTATCTGTTCCCTTCTCCACTACTGCCAACTCCAGACTTCGCGCCTTCTGTCTCGCTGCACCCTACGCCTGGAATAAACTTCCTGAGCCCCTACGTCTTGCCCCATCCTTGGCCACCTTTAAATCTAGACTGAAAGCCCACCTCTTTAACATTGCTTTTGACTCGTAACCACTTGTAACCACTCGCCTCCACCTACCCTCCTCTCTTCCTTCCCGTTCACATTAATTGATTTGATTTGCTTACTTTATTTATTTTTTGTCTATTAGATTGTAAGCTCTTTGAGCAGGGACTGTCTTTCTTCTATGTTTGTGCAGCGCTGCGTATGCCTTGTAGCGCTATAGAAATGCTAAATAGTAGTAGTAGTATTTCACAAAGCGCTGTTTCTCTGCATTCAGAACCTAGCGCTATGCAGCGACGCATTTATTAGCGTTAAATCAATTTATTTATATGTAGAAATGGTTGAAGCAATGGTGTTATGAATTTTCATTTTGTTCGCATAGCATTAACACCAAGTAAATGTAGATGGATCCAGTTTTTTTGAATTTGTTAACGTAGTGAAGCATTTTATAAATATATGTTGTTAATGTGCACATGCCAGCCTGCATTTCTACACAATTTAGTCACTGCTGACCACTGCTAGTTATGGAAAAAAATACTTGTTTCCATATTTAAATTTTTGTTACATTTCAAAACAGTGATGGGATTGCTTTCATTCAAAATAGAGCCACATGGCACTGACAGTTATTTCTGGGTAAATGTTGCCCTGGCGATACACTGGGATAATGTTTGGGAGGTTATTTGTTTTAAAAAGTTGTATTAAATATTCACAAAATGGTAGAATCTTTTAAAGAATTATAGATTCCTAATTTCAAATATTCTAAGTAATGTTGATAATCTGCAACATCTCTGTAAGGCTCACGCATGTTAATGAGATGTGGTTGCTAACAACTATAGCAATCCATGCCTATGTGATATTGTAATATATGAAGCTAATTGTTGTATTTCATGTAATTGCTTTGGGTTGTTCTTTTGTTCTAAGGCTATTTTTATTCAGCTGGAGAATGGCCGATTTTTCCCCCTTTTGGTTTTAATAGCAATGCATTAATGTTGGCACTAGCATGTGGCCATTAAATAAATTTACCATGGTAGCACTTACTGACACTTATTTTGAGGGCGGTAAGGGCTTCCATGTTAATCCTGCACTAAGCACATGGTAGTGTGGATGCACTAACTGATAGCACAGAAACACCCACTCCCTACCCCCAAAAATACATGCGGGTAGCGTGTGCCAATTAGGAACTCTTTGTGGGAAGAAGAGACAGTGAAGTGGCTTTTAGCCAAGTTGAAAGAATAGGATCAAACATTTATTTATTTATGCATGCATTTGTACCCCACATTTTCCAATCAAGTTTGTCAGTTCAGCGTGGCTTACAGTTTGCTTAAGACTGGCATGTTACATTGTCATTTCGATTTGACAAGTTTCATGTTCGTTTACTCTTAGTAGTGTTTCAGTTGGTGATTAGTTTGACTGTGTGGGATCATCGAAGAAAGATTCTCTAAAAAAGTGAGCTTTCGGGTGTTTTTGGAAAGTTATGTAGTCATTCGTGCATTTTAGTACTTTTGGTATCGTATTCCATATCATGAACTGATCATGAACAGCTCCACACGGGGGGGGGGGGGGGGGGGGGGGGATCACCAGAGACCCTAGGCACGGCCCTGGTGAGGAATGGCATTGGCAGGCAACCCACAGATGTCATTCTACATGTAACAGTGGTGGCGACGAGGAGTACTGTGTACTTCAGAGACCAATGTGCAAGAGAGACACACAGGCAGGTGGGTAGACATAGAACTGTGGAAGGGGTGCAGAGGACACAGTGGCTACAGCGCTGAGGTATGGAAAGCAGATATGCACTGTTTGGTGATGGTTAAAGATGAGGGAGTGGGGAAGACACCCAAAGCTGTCAAACAGTGGTAACCTACACACACATAGCTAGAAACCCTCCCCACCCACCCACCTGGCCACTCCCTGTTTCATGGTCTCTAATGAATAGTCTATTTGTATTATATGTGGTGTGCCTTCTCACCCCCTTCCCTACCTACACCACTTACAAACACCACACTGTCCCCCACTTGTGGAAAACAGAGTGCAGCACAACAGATACCACAGCTTCCTAATCCAAAATCTACCTGAGCCCTCATGCTGTGCTGAGGTGTCCTGGGTCCCAATGCCATGGATCCCCTCCTGGAGCAGGAACCCATGAACAATCCTCTCTAGGGAGGTTAGGTTAGCAGTGTCGTCCTCTGGAGGGTTGGCACCAGCCTTGTGCCTGATGTCGCGTTTGAGCTGCCCTGCTGCCACTCACGATTGAAGCCTTCAACATCACGGTTGCAGTGGAAGACTGCGTTGAGGCAGTCCCTCACTGCCTCCCATTCTCTCCCCTTAGTAGAGGCAGCCAGCCTCTGGCCCCTGGGAGCAAACAGATTGGAGTGGCGTCTGGCTATTTCTTGCACCAGAAGTTCAATCTCTCAACCTCACTGAAATTGCTCTTGCGAGTAGGTGCCTGCTTAGGTGCCATTCTGAAAACTGTATCAGGAGATTCGAAAATACAGGGAAGGACGTTTAAATACCACCCCAAAGATGTCCTAAGGAGAATCCAGTAGACATCTCACAGATGGACAGCCTAATTTCAATTATGGGTGGAAATTATAAACATGTTCAGCTGCTCTGTGGTTCTAGACATTTTCAATTCCATTATGGGAGCTTCTTTAAAACGTCTTTCGCTGTGCTCGCACTTTAGACATTTTTCTTTAGATTATGGGGTGGCATTTCTAAACGTCTTATGTTCAGTTATTGATGCAGACACTTGTGTATGCTGTGCAGTAAATCTCTTTTTTCACAGTACGCTACATATGTGTATACAATTGGGGAATCTTTGAAGGATAACTGGTGTGTGGGCTGTCTACCTTTCTTTTGAAAACGTTTCAGACTGGGTGTTAGCTCTTAGCTTATCATATACTCTGCATTTTCCAAATCTGACTGACCTCTCCCCTCCAGGATCAGCCAGATGGCCTCTACCTCTATCATATCTTTTCCAGGTAAGCACAAATCTCTCAGCCACCCCTTCCCCTTCTGCTATGTAGGTGCTAACCAAACACTTCTTGCATCTTGCAGGACAGAATAGAGCACTGTAGCTGGTCAGCAGGATTGCAAGGGACAGCAGTGGACTCTAATATACTGGACTATGATAGTGATAATTGTTTCTACCCAGATAATTGTACAGATGTCTTGTTCTCAATGGGACACAGTCAGTTGTGACTGCGTGGGGGGGGGGGGGTAGGGAAGAGGCCCTGAGAATGGATGTGTGCATCCTCTTCTCCCATAGTCAAGGGCTCCCCATTCTGTGCCTTTTCTCAGGTTTCAAATCTTGCCACAATTTTCACCAGGTCCACGGGTATCCACATCTGGTGCCCAAGCTCCCACTTTGCACCTCATGTGTCTCCCCAGTAGGTTCCATCCCTATTTATGTGGTGAACCCCAGTCCCCTTTTATTAAGTACCCACCCATTCCCAGGGTTCTGGTGGAGGGGGGAGGGAAGCATATATGCACTGAAAGTCTTTTCCACATTATTGAACACAGTCATACAATCTTCCATAGTAAGGGAAATGCAAAATTGTTCTATTCAATCCTGCAAGCCATAAGTACATAAGTATTGCCACACTGGGATAGGCCAAATGTCCATCAAACCCAGTATCCTGTTTCCAACAGTGGCCAATCCAGGTCACAAATATCTGGCAAGATCCCAGAAAAACTCAATACATTTTATGATGCTTATCCCAGAAATAAGCAGTGGATTTTCCCAAGTCAATTTAATAATGGTCTATGGAGTTTTCCATTAGGAAGTTGTCCAGACCCTTTTTAAACGCCATTAAGCTAACCGCCTTTATCACATTCTCTGGCAACGAATTCCAGAGTTTAATTACACGTTGAGTGAAGAAACATTTTCTCCGATTCATATTAAATTTAGTACTTTGTAGCTTCATTGCATGCCCCCTAGTCCTAGTATTTTTGGAAAAGGTAAACAAATGATTAACGTCTACCCATTCCACTCCACTCATTATTTTATAGACCTCTATCATATCTCTCCTCAACTGTCTCTTCTCCAAGCTGAAGAGCCCTAGACACTTCAGCCTTTCCTCATAGGGAAGTCGTCCCATCCCCTTTATCATTTTCGTCACCCTTCTCTGTACCTTTTCTAATTCCACTATATCTGTTTTGAGATGCAGTGACCAGACTTGAACACAATATTCAAGGTGTGGTCACACCATTGACCGATACAAAGGCATTATAACATCCTCACTTTTGTTTTCCATTCCTTTCCTAATAATACCTAACATTCTATTTGCTTTCTTAGCCGCTGCAGCACACTGAGCAGAGCATTTCAATGTATCATCAACAACGTCACTGAGATCCCTTTCTTGGTCGGTGACTCCTAATGTGTAACCTTGCGTTACACAGCTACAGTTCAGGTTCCTCTTTCCCACATGCATCACTTTGCACTTGCTCAGATTAAACATCATCTGCCATTTAGACGCCCAGTCTCCAGTCTTGTAAGGGCCTCTAGTAATTTTTCACAATCTTCTCACGAAAACAACTTTGAATAACTTTGTGTCATCAGCAAATTTAATTACCTCAATAGTTACTCCCATCTCTAAATCATTTATTAATATGTTAAAAAGCAGCCATCCCAGCACAGACCCCTGAGGAACTCCACTATCTACCCTTCTCCATTGAGAATACTTACCATTTAACCCTACTCTCTGTTTTCTGTCCTTTAACCAGTTTTTGATCCACAATAGGACACTATCTCCTATCCCATGACTCTCCAATTTCCTCTGGAGTCTTTCATAAGGTACTTTGTCAAACGCCTTTTGAAAATCCAGATATACAATGTCTGACTCACATTTATTCACATGTTTGTTCACCCCTTCAAAGAAATGTAATAGATTGGTGAGGCAAGATTTCCCTTCACTAAATCCATGCTGGCTTTGTCTCATTAATCCATGCTTTTGAATATGCTCTGTAATTTTGTTCTTTATAATAGTCTCTACCATTTTGCCTGGCACCGACGTCAGGCTCACCGGTCTATAATTTCCCGAATCCCCTCTTGAACCTTCTTTAAATATTGGCGTTGCATGGGCTACCCTCCAATCTTCCAGTACCATGCTCAATTTTAAAGATAATTTACATATTACTAACAATTTATTTATTTATTTATTTGTTTGTTTGTTTGTTTGTTACATTTGTAGTTCTGCCAGTTCATTTTTCAATTCTATCAGTACTCTGGGATGAATACCATCCGGTCCAGGAGATTTGCTACTCTTCAATTTGTCAAATTGCCCCATTACATCCTCTAGGTTTATAGAGATTTCATTCAGCTTCTCCAACTCGTCAGCTTTGAATACCATTTCTAGCACAGGTATCACTCCCAAATCTTCCTCGGTGAAGAATGAAGCAAAGAATTCATGTAATCTCTCCACTATGGCTATGTCTTCCCTGATCGCCCCTTTTACCCCTTGGTCATCTAGCAGTCCAACTGATTCTTTTGCTGATTTCTTGCTCTTAATATGCACATTTTCTATGTGGCCACAGGTGAGTGCCTACCACAGGATTAAGCCCATAATTAATGGTGAGGGGGATGGCTTCTAGTTACAGTTCCTGTTCTAAATTCCTTGCAGGTGGCTACAGCCTGGTTCCTACATAAATCCCCTAGCCTGTGCCCTTCAGTACCTGATTGATTGTATTGCTATTGTGGTGAACAACACGTATCTAATGCTTTCACTGTTTTTCCTTTTCTCCTCACCAGTATATACCATTGCTGATACATTCTCAATGTGATAATATGACCCAGCTGTTTGTAGATCCATCCTGGCCCTCAGCCATGTTGTTTGTGGGTAAGATAGCCTGCTGAACAGAGAGCAAATAATAGTCTAGGCACTGCCTATGCTTATCTGCAGGTTTGTACTTGGCAGATTGCTAGTGTGAGACAACATACCTAATGTTTAGGCAGCTCTGTGCTTTGTGTCCAAAGGGTGTGGAGCTGCATGGTAAGGGAGGGGGGTAATGGGGTAGTTGTGTGGATGCAGGTTGGAAGGAACACGTGGCCTTCTACATGGCCACACTTATATACCAAAGTTTCTGTGTCATGGTAGACCTGTCATGCAACCCAGATTGCAGCTTCCTGTCACATCAATCTCGGCATTTGATAATACCACATATGTAGTACACAGTACCACATTTGTAACAGAGTGGACACCCCGGAGGGAGTGGAAAACATGAAAAAGGATCTGCAGAAGCTAGAAGAATGGTCTAATGTTTGGCAATTAAAATTCAATGTGAAGAAATACAAAGTGATGCACTTAGGGAGTAGAAATCCACGAGAGACATATGTGTTAGGCGGTGAGAGTCTGATATGTACAGGCAGGGAGAGGGATCTTGGGGTAATAGTATCTGAGGATCTGAAGGTGACAAAACAATGTGACAAGGCGGTAGCTGTAGCCAGAAGGTTGCTAGGCTGTTTAGAGAGGGATGTGACCAGCAGAAGATAGGAGGTGTTGATGCCTCTGTATAAGTCATTGGTGAGGCCCCACCTGGAGTATTGTGTTCAGTTTTGGAGGCTGTATCTTGCTAAGGATGTAAAAATAATTGAAGAGGTGCAAAGAAAAGCTACAAAAATAGTATGGGATTTGCATTACAAGATGTATGAGGAGAGACTTGCTGACCTGAACATGTATACCCTGGAGGAAAGGAGAAACAGGGGTGATATGATACAGACATTCAAATATTTGAAAGGTATTAATCCGCAAATGAACCTTTTCTGGAGACAGGAAGGCGGTAGAACTAGAGGACATGAAATGAGGTTGAAGGGGGGCAGACTCAAGAAAAATGTCAGGAAGTATTTTTTCACAGAGAGAGTGGTGAATACTTGGAATGCCCTCCTGAGGGAGGTGGTGGAGATGAAAATGGTAACGGAATTCAAAAAAGCGTGGGATAAACATAAAGGAATCCTGTTCAGAAGAAATGGATCCTCAGAAGCTTAGCAGAGATTGGGTGGCAGCACCGGTGGTTAGGAGGCAGGGGTAGTGGTTGGGAGGTGGGGCTACAGCTGGGCAGACTTCTACAGTCTATGCCCTGAAAATGGCAGATACAAATCAAGGTCAGGTATACATATAAAGTAGCACATATGAGTTTATCTTGTTGGGCAAACTGGATGGACCATACAGGTGTTTTTCTGCCGTCACTTACTATGTTACTATGTTACAAAGTAGAGACACACCCTGGTTTGCAAAAAATATGAAACGTGTATTAAATGTGCAACAATAAACTATTTATAAAATATTATTAACAGTTCAGTCCCCTCAGTGGCAGTTTTCCCCTCCTTGAATGGCCCTCTGCAGTAGCTGTACAAGCAGCAGCACTCATGTGCATGGTTATCTCCTCATGTTAATATCATTGAGCTATTTAATACATTTAGGGGTCCTTTTACTAAGGTATGCTAATGGATTTAGTGCATGCTAATGATTAGCATGTGCTAAATGATAAGATGCCCATTATATTTGCCCATGCTAATCGTTAGCATGCACTAAATCTGTTAGCACACCTTAGTAAAATGACCCCTTAATATTTTTGAACCATCAGCTTTCTTGGTGTTTTTTTACTCTATGACCATGGAAACTGCATAGCTATACCTCTTGGTATATTCTCCCCCGAACTTGATGATGTCACTGGAATGCAAAAAATATCTGTTAGAATGCATATAGGTCCAAATTATATATATTGCACCAAAAAAATTGGTGCCAACTAAAAGCATGCTAAGCGTGATTCTGTAAAGGTCTCATCCGCCTAAAAATCAGCTCAGTTTATAGAATATGCCTACCTTTGTTCCATGCTGTATATATAATCTCCAAAATTTCTGTGCACTGTGATGTGCAGGGGGACATTCGCAAAAATAGCTTCTCGCAGAAGACAGCCAAATTGTTCTTATGTTGACAAAGTCATCTTGGCTAGGCTGTTTCTCTGCAAGGAGAAATGGTATTTTGTCCTTCCAGGCCACAGAAGATCCTATCTTAGATATAGGAGGACCTGAGAGATAGTAAAGGTTTCATACAACTTGCAGGCCTCCTTCCCCAGTGATGTAAGCATACAAAGTATTGTGCATATGTTATGTTCATGATTGTAATAGGCTGCTGGCCCTAGGGCAGTGCAGGATTTTCAAACCATCAAGCTACTTCCTCCTCTACTTAGCAGTGCCTCTTAGGATGGGAAAGCCTGGAGGAGTAGAGGCCACTTTCGGATTTGAACTTGCCACACCAGAATGACACATCTAGGGTTCTAACCACTCTGCAACCTCCTTCACAGTGGAGTAGTGTTTCTTAGAATGGGAAACCCTGCATCCTTGAGGAGGAAAGTGCAATCTTTATTTTATTTATTTATTTTTATTTTATTGCTTTTGTATCCCACATTTTCCCACCTATTTGCGGGCTCAGTGTGGCTTACAATACATTGTAACGATGGAAGTACAATGAGTTATTACGTGATTATGTGGCTTACAATACATTGTAACGATGGAAGTACAATAAGTTATTTCTTGATTATGGTTACATTATGAGGAGTTGAGTTAGAATGTTAATCTTAACATGTTAACTTGTTATTATGTTATAATTACTTATAAAATGGTAACAGCTCAGGGGAGCAGGTACTAGTAAAGGGATTTGAAATCACCACCATAGAAAGATAAGGCAAGTGTTCCAACCACCTCCTTTCCTGGGTAGCAGAGCCTCTTGGCATGGTTCCTGCCCCCCCCCCCCCCCAACCTGCATGCAGGTTTTCTCATTCTAAGAGTCTCTGCTACCCAGGGAAAAAGGTAATGGGAAAACCTGCTTCTCTGAGAAGAGACATTCAAAATGCATGCAGGTTTGGGGGGGGGGGGGGGGGGGGCAGGAACCAGTAACAGGATTTGACCTTCTCACCACAGAAGGATAAAACAAGTGTTCTAATCAATCAGCTACCTCTTGCCCTGTGTAACAGTGCCTCTTAGAATGGGAAGCCTGCATCCCTGAGGAGGGACATTCAAAATGCATGCAGATTGGAGGTGAGAGAACGCAAATTAGTGTTATATATTCATAAGTACATAAGTAATGCCACATTGGGAAAAGACCAAGGGTCCATGACAGCGGCCAATCCAGGCTAAGGGCACCTGGCAAGCTTCCCAAACATACAAACGTTCTATACATGTTATTCCTGGAATTGTGGATTTTTCCCAAGTCCATTTAGTAGTGGTCTATGGACTTGTCCTTTAGGAAACCATCTAACCCCTTTTTTAAACTCTGCCAAGCTAACTGCCTTCACCACGTTCTCTGGCAACAAATTCCAGAGTTTAATTATGCGTTGGGTGAAGAAATATTTTCTCCGATTTGTTTTAAATTTACTACACTGTAGTTTCATCGTATGCCCCCTAGTCCTAGTATTTTTGGAAAGCGCTTCACATCCACCTGTTCCACTCCTCTCATTATTTTATATACCTCTATCATGTCTCCCCTCAGCCGTCTCTTCTCCAAGCTGAAAAGCCCTAGCCTCCTTAGTCTTTCTTCATAGGGAAGTCGTCCCATCCCCGCTATCATTTTAGTCGCCCTTCGCTGCACCTTTTCCAATTCTACTATATCTTTCTTGAGATGCGGCGACCAGAATTGAACAATACTCAAGGTGCGGTCACACCATGGAGCGATACAACGGCATTATAACATCCTCACACCTGTTTTCCATGCCTTTCCTAATAATACCCAACATTCTATTCGTTTTCCTAGCCGCAGCAGCACACTGAGCAGAAGGTTTCAGTGTGTTATCGACAATGACACCCAGATCCCTTTCTTGGTCTGTAACTCCTAACTTCCACAAATACTGTGTGGTTCAATACAGATTGACAAACACAACAGCCTCTCTATCCATGCCATGAGACATATAAACAGACATGGGCATAGAGGCAGGAGCAGGAATTTCATGTGAAGCAGCTGTATGAAAAATCTGTCATGTACCTGACATTCAACTTTCCTCTCTCTCCCTTCCCACCCCACCCTTGTCTCCATAAAGATGGAGGACCTTTGCTAAAGGGGCTGGTACCTGCGGCAGCACTACTGGGAATTCCTCCAGGAGATGGGTGCCCAGCTGCATGCCAAGGTAGGAGAGCAACACTTTAGTATCCAATGACCCTTTCCACTTCTCGCTTATCTATGGCAGCTACTAGGTACCAATGTCTAACCAACAGGCAAAAGTTAGTCCTTAACTCCCATTCTGAACTCCCAAACTTCAATGGCCATCTCAGAATGTCTGGGTCAACTGTGCAGGTGATGGAGAGCATGACTGTAACCAATGCCTCTATTTCTCACCTTTGTATCTCAGCCACCAGCTACCCCACCCCTTGGACCTGATTTTGCCACAGGGCCAGCCCCACCAGACCCAAGGGAGAGAGAGGAGGAGGAGGAGATAGGCAGCCTGGAGGAAGAAGATGAAGAAGAAGATGAAGGGGAGGAGAAAGAAGATGAAGGAGAAAAGAGACCCAGGCAGCAGATGCCCCCTCAGCCCAACATTCCTCCTTTCTGCACACCCCATCCATCCTGTACCACCGCAGGAGGGGAACATCTCCTCAGGAGAGGACAATGGCCTCCTACATATCCCCCTATCTTTCCTAGGTTAATGAGCTAAGGCTCATGTGATTCAAGGGGCAGGTGCTGGTGCAGGGTATGCCCCACTTCTGATTGCACCTGCCATTGTAACAGAAGCAGTCTTGAAGGAGATGGGGTACATGCGGGAGGCTTTTGACTGGTGACCAATGGCCCTGGAAGCTGGTCAGGCCAGGCTAGAGCATGCCTTAGAGCAGATGGCAGCCACACAGGCCCACATTCTCTCTGCTCTAGGGCATGCTGTCATCTGTGGGCTCCCCACTTCCCAGGACCCTTAGTCATTCTGACCTCCTGAAGTAGCTTCTGCTGCTCATGGGGTCACCTTCCTTCCTCCCCTCTGCCCTCAGTGAGCCTTTCCCCTTCCCTCACCCTTTTTCTTAATGTTACATTAAAAGCAGGAAACCGGCCAAAGAGTCGGTTGGGCCGCTGGACGAAAATGGTGTTAAAGGGGCGATCAAGGAGGACAAAGCCGTAGCGGAGAAATTAAATGAATTCTTTGCTTCGGTCTTCACCGAGGAGGATTTGGGGGGGACACCGGTGCCGGAAAGAATATTTGAAGCGGGGGAGTCGGAGAAACTAAACGAATTCTCTGTAACCTTGGAGGATGTAATGGGTCAGTTCAGCAAGCTGAAGAGTAGTAAATCACCGGGACCTGATGGTATTCATCCCAGAGTATTAATAGAACTAAAAAATGAACTTGCGGAGCTACTGTTAGAAATATGCAATCTGTCCCTAAAATCGAGTGTAGTACCGGAAGACTGGAGGGTAGCCAATGTTACTCCGATTTTTAAGAAGGGTTCCAGAGGAGATCCGGGAAATTATAGACCGGTGAGTCTGACGTCGGTGCCGGGCATGATGGTGGAGGCTATTATTAAGAATAAAATTGCAGAGCATATACAAAAACATGGACTGATGAGACAAAGTCAGCACGGATTTAGTGAAGGGAAGTCTTGCCTCACCAATCTAATGCATTTTTTTTGAGGGGGTAAGCAAACATGTGGACAATGGGGAGCCGGTTGATATTGTATATCTGGATTTTCAGAAGGCGTTTGACAAAGTGCCGCACGAAAGACTCCTGAAGAAATTGCAGAGTCATGGAATCGGAGGTAGGGTATTATTATGGATTAAGAACTGGTTGAAAGATAGGAAGCAGAGAGTAGGATTGCGTGGCCAGTATTCTCAGTGGAGGAGGGTAGTTAGTGGGGTCCCGCAGGGGTCTGTGCTGGGTCCGTTGCTTTTTAATGTATTTATAAATGACCTAGAGATGGGAATAACTAGTGAGGTAATTAAATTCGCCGATGACACAAAATTATTCAGAGTCGTCAAGTCGCAGGAGGAATGTGAACGATTACAGGAGGACCTTGCGAGACTGGGAGAATGGGCGTGCAAGTGGCAGATGAAGTTCAATGTTGACAAGTGCAAAGTGATGCATGTGGGTAAGAGGAACCCGAATTATAGCTACGTCTTGCAAGGTTCCGCGTTAGGAGTTACGGATCAAGAAAGGGATCTGGGTGTCGTCGTCGATGATACGCTGAAACCTTCTGCTCAGTGTGCTGCTGCGGCTAGGAAAGCGAATAGAATGTTGGGTGTTATTAAGAAGGGTATGGAGTCCAGGTGTGCGGATGTTATAATGCCGTTGTATCGCTCCATGGTGCGACCGCACCTGGAGTATTGTGTTCAGTACTGGTCTCCGTATCTCAAAAAGATATAGTAGAATTGGAAAAGGTACAGCGAAGGGCGACGAAAATGATAGTGGGGATGGGACGACTTTCCTACGAAGAGAGGCTGAGAAGGCTAGGGCTTTTCAGCTTGGAGAAGAGACGGCTGAGGGGAGATATGATAGAAGTGTATAAAATAATGAGTGGAATGGATCGGGTGGATGTGAAGCGACTGTTCACGCTATCCAAAAATACTAGGACTAGAGGGCATGAGTTGAAGCTACAGTGTGGTAAATTTAAAACGAATCGGAGAAAATTTTTCTTCACCCAACGTGTAATTAGACTCTGGAATTCATTGCCGGAGAACGTGGTACGGGCGGTTAGCTTGACGGAGTTTAAAAAGGGGTTAGATAGATTCCTAAAGGACAAGTCCATAGACCGCTATTAAATGGACTGGAAAAATTCCTCATTTTTAGGTATAACTTGTCTGGAATGTTTTTACGTTTGGGGAGCGTGCCAGGTGCCCTTGACCTGGATTGGCCACTGTCGGTGACAGGATGCTGGGCTAGATGGACCTTTGGTCTTTCCCAGTATGGCACTACTTATGTACTTATGTACTTATGTACATATGTGCCCTTTTTTTTGTTGTTTGTCCTCCATTTTTCCCCTATCTCCTCTACACATAGGATTTTTATTTTATTCATAACTTGTTAATATTTGGTTAATATTTTATGAATATTTTATTTTTAAATGCCAAACAAATATTTATATGTAATATAAAATGTTCAAGTTTATATAAGTGTCCTGTGTTTTCATCTCCATATCTATGGCTGCTCTGATATCAAGGTTCTAAGGCTACTACACAGGTTTCCTGAGCACTGTGAAGTGTGAAAGGGAGAGATGGCTAAGGAGTGTTGTCACAATGTCCTGTCAGATGCATGTGTCACCTGCAAGACTAGCAATGGGGTTGTTATGTGGAAGAGATACAAATCTGAGGGATGGTGTGAACCTGTGTCATGTATGAGCTGCACTACCTCATCTCAATAGGCCCAGGCCCTTCTATTGCATATTACCACAAATTAGTTGAATGAGTAAGAGGTAGTGAACCCTATATATATATATATATATATATATATATATATATATATATATGAGTCTTGCTGCTGTGTTTTGCACCATTTGTAGTTTCTTTAGCATTTATTCTTTACATCCTGCGTATATTTCATTGTAGTAGTCTGCATGGGCTAGAACCATAGTTTGGATGATGGTGTGGAAAACATTCTGTGGAAAGTAGTTTTTTATTCGTTTGAGTTTCCACATCATGTGGAACATTTTCTTAGTAGTGTTGGTAACTTGTTTGTCGAATGATAGGTTCCTGTCTATGGTGATGCCCAAGATTGGTCTGTTATTGGAAGTATCGTTCACATGATGTTGATGGGCGTGAATCGTTTGGTGTTGTATGGTGATGTTAGTACTAGGCATTGTGTTTTTCCCCATTTAGCTTTAGTTTGAAGGTTGATGCCCAGGTCTCCAGGGTGTTAATGCTATCCATAATTTTGGCAGTGATATCGGATATGTCTTTCTTGAAAGGGATAAATATTGTTATGTCATCTGCATATATGAAGGGGTTGAAGCCTTTATTGGATAGTGAAAGTGCAAGGGGGATCATCATTATGTTTAAGAGAATTGGTGAAAGTGGGGAGCCTTGGGGGACTCCGCATTCCACTTTCCATGGGTTGGATAGGATCTGGTGATTAGAAATCTTTTGAGCCATTCAAGTACTTTTCCTCCTATTCCCATTTTGTTGAGGATTCTTTGTAGGATAGTGTGGTCTACCATGTCAAAGGCACTCGATATGTCGAATTGTAGTAGAAGGATGTTTTTCCCGGTTGAGATTTCTTTTCTTGAGTTTGGCGAGTAGTGTGATTAATACCATTGAGATTCATGTAGTATTGAGAATTTGTTGAGCTAGTTGGTTAGTTAATTGGCTGAAAGTCCTTCCATTATTTTGGTCAGTAGGGGTATGGCTGCTATGGGTCTGTATTTGATGGTATCTTTAATGGGGGGGTTTGTGCCTTTTGGGATTGGTGTGAGTTGTACGTTTCCTTTTTCACATGGGAATTTGCCTTCTTGGAACATGAAGTTTAGGTGGGAGGTGAGTTGTTCCATGAAGCATGTGAGTGGAGTTTTCATAAGGTAGTTGGGGGCACATGTTAAGGGTGCAGTGTGCAGTTGAGAATTTTTTTTATTGCTTGTGTGACTGTTTTGATACTTAGGTCTGTGAAGGTCGTCCAGGTTCAGTCTGCTGGAGTTTTATTTGGGGGGTGGTCGAATACATCTAGTACGTTTTTGAGGTTAGTGTATGCCTGAGGTAGGTTTTTTTTCGTATTTTGAGTATTTTCTCCTTGAAGTATTTGACCAGTTCTTGTACTGGTGAAGGTTCATCATTTCCTGTGGTTATGGGTTTGGTATTAAGTAGGTTGTTTATGAGTTTATAAAGTTTCTTTGTATTTGAGTAGTCTGGGTCTACTTGATCATTGTAGTATTTTCTCTTGGCTTGTCTGGTTTTATTTTTGTATTTTCTTTGTGCAGCTGTCCATGTGCTGATGGTATTTTCTTTTGGGTTTTTTTTTTCATATCCATTGTCAGCAGGCCACCACCTTCAGGCCTTCCTGCAGGTATGAACTCGGCTGACCCTGGAAGGGCCCTTCCCTGGACACAACACTCCCAGAAGCAGACTCCAAAAATATGCTTAAAACCGCTTTATTCCATCAGCAAGGCCAAGGTGTTTCCTCTTCCAGACACAGTCCTTGGTTACAGCACACATCACCCCTTGTCCCTTCCCCCCGCCGGCCACAGTTTCTGGATACGGTTTAAATCATTCACTGCTTCCCCAGCATGGCCTGAGTCCTGGACACAGTTTTAAATCACTCACTGTTTCACCAGCATGGCAGTGTTCTGAACACAGTTCAAGTCACTCACTTCCCCAACATGGCATGACTTCTGGACACAGTTTAAATCACTCACTGCTTCCCCAGCATGGCATGACTTCTGGACACAGTTCAAACACTCACTGCTTCCCCAGCATGGCATGACTTCTGGACATAGTTCAAATCACTCACTGCTTCCCCAGCATGGCCAGGTTCCTGGACACAGTTCAAGTCACTACCTGTTTCTCCAGCTGGGTCTGACTTCTGGCCACAGCTGAAATCATTCACTGCTTTACAGCATGGCACCTCTCTCCCCCTTGAGTGGAACAGCTGCTTAACCTTTCCTCCAAGCTTTCCCCAGCCTTGAAGAAGGTTGGTTATGAAGCCTTTCAACTTCTTCCCTTGTACCTGAGCTAGAGCAGCAATCTTCATGGGCTCACTTCCCCAGTCATCTTGGGCTTGGATCTCCTCTCTGACCTCTTTCTCCACCTCCCATTCCATGGGCTCCTCTAACTTTATGGTCCCCAGCTGGTCCTCTCCCTCCTGATTATTCCTCCTCAGCCAATCCCCCTCCTCTCCCTCGGGATCCTGGGACTTGTAGTTCCCTTGCTGCTCCCTTTGCTTGCCCCCAGGGCTTTGCAGGGGTTCTTGGGAACTGTAGTCCTCCTCCCTTCTCTGGCTCTTGGGAAATTTATGCCTCCGTGGGGGTGTGGCTTACCAGCCCCTAGGATCCTGGGACTTGTAGTTGGAATCCCGAGTATGAAACCTACCCATCTAGCTCCTCTCCCGGATCCCTTCTTCCCTGACCTTCAGGGGTTCCTCACACCATTCATATTTTCTGCATTGGGTTTTAAGTTGTTTCAGGTCTTCATTGTACCATGGAACAGTTTTTCATTTTTGTATGATTTTGGATTTGGGGGGGGGGGGGGGGGCGGTGATTATGTCTAATATGGTGGTACATCTTTTGTCCCATTCTGTTAAGAAATCTGTGGACTCAATTGGTAGTGAGCATTGGTCGTCATATATTGTGGACCAGAATTTGGTTGCATCGAACTTTCCTCATGATTTGTGGAGGGTTTTGGGTTGTGTGCATGGTTGATTTGTTGCTCTTTACAGTAGAGATTCATGTTCAGTCTGAAGTGGTTAGACCATGGAGTTTCTGTCCATTGTTAGTTCTGTATTTTAAAGTTCTGTTTTGTTGTTAGTCTATGTGCTATTAGGTCAAGAGTGTGGCCTTTGATGTGTGTCTTAGGTTCGTCTGATATTTGGAAGTCCCAGAGGTGGAGGAATTCTAGGCATTCAATGGTGCTTTCGGAGTTCTGATTCTCCAACTGCAGGTTAATGTCTCCTATTATCATAGTGTTGGGGTTAGTTAGACTAGAGTTTGAGATGAAGTCCATGAAATTAATTTGGGCTGTTTTCCAGTTTCCTGGAGGTCTGTAGAATAGGATGCTTGTTAGTTGGTTGTGTAGTGTTTTGTTGCTAATTTTAAATGAGGCAATTTCTAGTTGTGGTGTGATGGATTCTGCGATCGTTTCTACTGTGAAGAAGGATCTATAGATGAGTGTGATGCCGCCTCCTTTTTTTCCAACTCTCGTCAGTGTAGTATTTTGTATCCTGGGGGACATAATTTGAGTATTATAGGGTTTTCTTTGATATGTATCCAGGTTTCATTTAGGAAGACCAATCCTAAGTCTTCTTCCATTACCCAATCTCTGATCGTTTCCGTTTTGTTTACCACTGATCTGGTGTTGATATATTCTACCGGTATTGGTCGATATCTGTCTTCTGTTATTATTGGTTAGGGGATCGTCACTAGTTGACAGGATTTGGGGGTTTGTATGTTCTTTTTGGTGTCGGTTTTTGTGGTAGGGAGGTCTTGGTGTTTGTGTTGTTGTCTGATTGTTCAGTTGTATTTATTTGCCTGTGGGTGTGGGGTTTGTCCTGTTAGAGATCGGTGTATTTAGTTTGGTGATTTGGTTTGTGTAGTGTTGAGAGAGTATATTTAGTAGCGTCCTTGTGATATGCATTTTTTTATGCTATGATTATCGGTTGGGGATTTTAATTATGTTTTGTGTTTTCTCTCTTTTATTTTTCTCCTTGTGTCTTGAGTGAGTGATAGACTCTGTGGTTTCTGTTCTTGCACTCAGTGGCTGCAGGTGGCTTGAGGGCCATGTATGTGCAATGTATTGCACCCAGGACAGAGGGGAATTGGGCTAGCTGATAAAAGGCCATCATTTACTGTTGCTGTTCTGCCTCATGCATTGGGAACCAGATATAAAGAGTATCCCTTCTCAAAAAGGCCTGAACAAAATGATTTATGATGCATGAGTCAGATGGCTGCAGCTTCCAGAGGCCTTTGAAAGGTCCTGGTTGCCAGGAAGGCCAGGGTCATGGTCAGTCACACATGGACAAAGGGCATGCCCCTTCTAAATGGTGATCTCTATGACCTCTTCCCTTTCACACAGGTGTACAATGATCTCTTAATTAGAGTTGTACTGGCCTATACATTGCTCATCACTCATGCCTCTCCTCTGTTGCCTCTGCCACTGTCTTACCATCAGCCATTCCATGAAGAGCTCAGCCGTCACTCTCAACAGCAGTCACACACACACACATACAATGGAACATGAACATGTTCAGAAACACACCCAATTCAGACACAAGTGGCTGAGCTCCCCAAACACACACACACACACACACACACACACACACACACACACACACACACACACACACACACACACAATAAGGAACACCAATACATACCAGGGACATACCCAATATAAAACAGAATACAAGACAAAGCACATAAGTGGCTGCAGCTGCACACCTACCACACAGCAACTTGCACACAGGGATGGTATCTAGGGTTGGGGGGGTAGAATAAAGGAGAGGGAAAGAGACAGTAGAATAGTGGGAAGGGATGAATGAACAGATGTGGAGGTGGTATAGGTAAGAAGGGAGTGAACAGGAGCAGCAGAGATAGTAATCTAAGGAGATGGGTATAGGGTAGGGTCAGAGCACACACCAACATCACAAGATATCGCAAGAACACAGACCAAAATCTCCAAATATCACAAGAAGCACCAGAGAATGTAAACACACCCTCTGAATACCAATGACAAACTCACCTGCACCTGAACGCTATTTATGAGAGATCAGCACTGACGTGCAATGTTACCACGCCATGCCATTTCATGCCAAAAACCTAATGCTAAGATATAAATAGCACCATACTGCATGTGTAACTGTTAGGTGTGGATAACATGGCCACTGTTAAGGTCATTATCACCCTGGCTTCCCTGAACACAGGAGCCTGCCCACCTCCTCTGGGAGATGGTGTAGGCCTCAGGCAGCCAGCCACCTCACGTTGTATTGTGCCATTCCTGGACTATTGTCTGAGCAGGGATACTCAGAACAACAACACACAATGACCGCCTTGTATGAGTTGGCAGTCCCCCAAAGCATGGAGGGTGCTAACACTACCCAGTAGATATGCTGACACACACACAATAGAGGTATGTTTTGAAACTGTAACAGAAGTGACTATTAGGGTTGACAACTGAATCCAGACTCACCTGACATGGTTGATCCAGTCCTGGGTTTACCCCATTGCATGCAGGGACTTGTAGTCTTGCTTTTCTTAGGGAATACAATGGGAAAATTAGAAGTACAAGTCCCCGCATGCAACACAATAACCCAGGATTGGATCAATCCTAGTGACCATGGCTGGCCCCTCAGAACATGGCTGGTGAAGCTCATTGTGCACACACAGGGAGAGGCTGAAGAAAGGTACAGTGATGTTCCGTTACCTTTGGGGGTGGAGCTGTACAAGTCCTCCAAAGTATGTGAATGTTTTACAGCATGCTGCATTAATGCACATGCCTGAGGTGGGAAGGAGAGTGACAGGGCCGATGAGGGAGATGATGAGCATACCCAACAGAGGGGACAGTATGTGAGAAAAGAATTGATGCAGACACAGTGCCAAAGAAGAATGTGAACACGACTCCTTGAATCCTTGTTTTATTTGGTCATTCCTACTGTTTTTCCTATATTGATCACTCTGTGGGGACCGTGTTCTTCTTCCTTTGCTTTTCTTATCATTATCAAGACCAGCATCTTAATGTAAGTAAAAATTAGGCACTGGCTAAAAAGAAACATACTAGTGGCAAGATCTAATTGTTCTACATCTCTGAATAATGTTACATAGCTATTTCCAGAGGGATTGTTATGATTCAAAGCTAATTGGACATTTTGTAATGGTATGAATGCAGGTGAGTGAACACAACCCTTCCTCCTCATTTGTTTAATACAACTTGTGACTGGCTACTTTCTGTACAAGGTATAACATGACCAGAAGGGTCTAAAGCACTCCCTCATGGGTGTCACGGTCTCAGGCTCTCGGACACCGGAACCACATGAGCCCTTGGACCACTGCCACCAGCGGCAGCAGTAGGCAAGACCCCCAACCAGGACTGGGTAAACAAGCAAGGCAGGAGAAGCTGTAGACAGGCAAAGCTGAAACAACCAAACTGGAACTACAGGACTGGAACTAAAGCAGTAGGCAAGCAGGGGATAAGCAGGACAGAACAACCAGTCTTCACCTGCACTTGACCACCATTCTCCAGGGCTTGAGCCCCCCCAGGTGCAGGCGGCCGGCAGGACTTACTGGACTGAGCTTGCAGACAGGCTGGACCAACAGGATTCTAAATAAGCTTGACTGAAAGGGGTTGGGACTCAGGGTTCTCACACAGGATACTAGGTACAGAAACAAGCTTGACTAAAACAGGATTAGGGTTCAGGATGCTCACATAGGATACAAGGTACAGAAACAAGCAAGGTAGAAGTGCTCCTATCAGCACCAAAAGGGTACAGCAGGGAAGCCAAAAGAGTAAACCAAGGCAGAAGTGCTTCTAACAGCACACCAACTAACCTCGATCTTTGGCGTTGCAAAGGCAAAGCAGCAAATCCCACAGGTGCTTTAAAAAGATTATCACCAGCTGAGGTTCAAGCTGCAGGAATCTCAAGGCAAGTAAGGGTGCTGCTAGCTGCCAAACTTCAAACCAAGTCTGGAGGGCTAGAATATCTGGACCTGACTGGAATGAAAGTCTGGAATGTGTAGGGAGACAGCAAGACAGTCTATGGCATCCACTGGTTCTGGCCACCAGAGGACGAGGTGAGCACAGCCAAGGAAAACAGTCACAATCGTGACAATGGGTTATATTACATTTGTGGTAAAAGGGCTTATTGTTGGATACCAGCTGGTGCCAACAGAACCTGTTTCCTGGGAAAAGTAATCCCAATAGTTCATATATCTAAGCAGCCTCCTCCTGGACAAAGTGTAAATTAGTAACAGTCAATGAATAAATTTGGCTTCCTTTTGTCACGGTCTCAGGTTCTCGGACACTGGAGCAACATGAGCCCTTGGGTAACTGTCGAGGAGCGGCAGCAACAGACAAAATCCCCCAACCAGGACTAGACACACGAGCAAGGATGGAGCTGGAATCTGGAATGGACTAGACTGGAATAACAGGACTGAAGCAACCGGACTTCACCTGCGCTGACCACCATTTCCCAGAGGTTGAGCCCCTAGGTGCGGGCGGCATGCAGGACTTACAGGACGGAGCTGGTAGACAAGAAATGCCGGACAAGACTGACTGGAACAACAGGATTCTCAAACCGGACACTGGATACTAAACAAGCTTGACTAAAACAGGGTTCAGGATTCAGGGCATCAGGATTCTCACACAGGGTATAGGATACAGAAACAAGCTTGACTGAAACAGGGTTAGGGTTCAGGATTCTCACACAGGATAAAAGGTACAGAAACAAGCTTGACTGAAAGAGGGTTAGGACTCAGGGTTCTCATACAGGATACAGGATTCAAAAACAAGCTTGACTGAAACAGGGTTCAGGATTCAGGATTCTCACACAGAAGGGAAAGGAAGCTGAAAGCACACAGGGTGGGAACAGACAGGACAGGATACTCAAACCAGATTGACTGGAACAGGATTCAGGGTTCTCAGACAGGAGGGAAAGGAAGCCAAGGAGGGTTGGAATCAAGACAGAAGTGCCCACAGGCACACAGACAAGAACAAGGCTGGTGCTTAACTGCACACACACTAACCTGGACCTTTGGCGTTCCAAAGGCCCAGCTGAAAGGGCCAGATGCATAATAAAGGCAATTACAAGTGAGGTCACAGGTAAGGGTGCTGCTTAGTTCCAAATAGAGAGTTGCACGGGGACAGAAATCTTACCCATCCCCGCCCGTCCCCGCTGGAATCTTACCCGTCCCCACCCATCCCCACTGGAATCTTACCCATCCCCACCCATCCCCGCAAAAATTTAAACCATCCCAACCCGTCCCCACCCGTCCCCGCAAGAATTTAACCCATCCCCACCCATCCCCGTAAGAATTTAACCCATCCCCGTAAGAATTTAATAGTACATAAAAGAAAGTTCCAGTCAGCTCCCTCAGTCTCTCTCTGGATTTGAGCCACAGCACTGTAGGCAAGGAAGGAACGGAAGTTGGAAGTTGGAACACTCTGGTGCGCACATGTAAGACTTGTCTCCAATTCACTTGCACTCTGTGCTGAGAGGTCGCCACGTGCACGCGCCAGTAGGTCAGGTAACATCTGATTCTCGTGCCTGTGTCAGAGCTGAGGTCTGTGCACCAGCCTGGTAGCAAAGAGGATTAATAGTAACATAGTAAGTGACAGCAAATAGACCTGAACTGTCCATCCACTCTGCCAATAGTCACACTCATGATCAATTCATCATTAAATCAACGAGTGTGATATTATATACTTGATTATGGTCTTTCTTTTGTGTTTCTGGAACAAAGACCACAGAAGTCTATCTGGCCCCATCCTTATGTTCCAACTGCTGGAGTTGCCATCGAAGCCCACTCCAGCCTATTCATGTTCTCATTTGTGGGACACAGACCATAAAAGTCTGTCCAGCACTGCCCTCATGTTCCAGCCACTGAAGTTGCTGTCTAAGCCCTTTCCAGCCCATCCTACACCAGATTGCCATGTATGAGACACAGACCATACAAGTCTGCCAGGTATCAGCCCTAGTTCATCATAGCCAGAGTCGCCATCTAAGCGTCACTTGACACATCCACACACATGCAGCCATTTAAGGTTAGGTTTTTTATAACTTCCATTTTCTAATTAGAGATCCTCTGGGTTCATCCCATGCCTTTTTGAATTCCGTCATCATTTGTGACTCTACCACCTCCTTAATGGAAGACTTTCCACATTTATGCTGTTAAAGCAAGGAGGAAGAGGAGGAGGAGGAGGAGGAGACAGCACTCAAAGAAATTGGTATTCGGTAGATGAGAGGCTGGTGCAGGTGGAGCTTACAATTCCACGGGAAGCCCACAGAACTGGTTCCATCCCCGCGGGAACCCCGCAGGAACTGACTCCGTCCCCGCGGGAACCCCGCAGAACGGCTTCCATCCCCGCAGGAACCCCGCAAGAACTGCCTCCGTCCCTGCAGGAATCCCGCGGGTTCCGCGGGATTCCCGCGGGGACGGAAGCCGTGCAGCTCTCTAGTTCCAAACAACCCAAGCAAGTTTGGCAAGCAGGAAGATCCGAACCGGACTGGAATGACTTCTGAAACATGCTTGGGAAACAGCAAGAAAACAGTCTATAGCAGTCACCAGTTCTGGCCACCAGAGGGCGAGGTGAGCACAGACATGGAAAACAGTGACAATTGTAACACCTTTATTCCCACAAGTAGGCATAGGAGTGCTTATGCTACCATAATGGACAAAATAATCAATGAAATTAAAGATTCTTTGGAAGAACTTAATGCTAAAGTTGCTTTGATATTCAAAGTATCATTGCAGAATTGTTCTGCTTTAGATTATGCACTAGCTAAGGAAGAAGGAGTATGTGCCATGATAGGGCAAGAATGAGGTACATATATTTCAGACAATGAAGATGTGATTAAAAAAATAATTGCAATTATATAATTTAATCACACTATAGCATCTCATGTCTCCTCCAAACATCTCTTCTGCTCTTTTCTACTCCGAACCCCTGTCCTCAGCACGATCCAGCATTTTTTCCTCCAACCAGGATTCAACATCACCTCCCACATGTCAGTCTTCTTTTGGTCCCCAGCAGTGGCAGTGGTGCACATCTGTTGTCTATGGTCTGCTCCAAAGCTTGCCCTCTGGCCCATTCTACCTCCTCTGATATCACTTCCTATTTTTGCATGGGTGGGATGGTCAAAGGGAAAGCTTCAGACCAGGTTCCAGGCAGCCACTGCCAGGGACCAACAGAAGACCACCTTGAAGGAAGACTTTGGGGGGAGGGGAATTGAGAGGGGACAGAAGCCAAACTCTGAATGGGGGGAAGTGGAGTGAGCTGCAGACCTGCAAGCAGAACTGGAAGGGTCACCAGTGGAAGCTATTGCCAAAGCAGTAAGCTCCAGCAGCCACAAAAAGAACTTTGTGTTGATCACAATCAAGTTTGTGTTGCTATTCATGAGGGTGAAGGGGAGGGGGGGAAGTGCTAAACAATAGGAGAGAGAGAGAGAAAGAAAGATGAAAGGGAGGGATGAAACAGAAAGGGAGCTATCTGGATCTGGGAGGGTGGGAAGGAGGGAGATTATCAGTTCTTTAGGGAAGGGAAAGGGATAGGACTTGATATACTATCTTTCTGCAGTTACAATCAAAGCAGTATACATATTATATACAGGTACTTATTTTGTACCTAGTGCAATGCAGATTTAAGTGATTTGCCCAGAGTCACAAGGAGCTACATTGAGAAATAAATAGATAGATAAATCAGCTTTAACTGTGTGATTAATAGCAATTAAAATGCTTTAGTCATGGGATTAATTGCAATTAGAAAATTTAATCAAAATACAGCTCTAGTTATATGTGCTTTCTAAGTGCCTAATGTGTTGCATAGGACACCTCTGCCAGCCTAACTTTCAAGAGATGGAATGATGCAGGATGGGACAATCATGGCTATGCTAGTGAAAGTTAGGCTCTGGGCTTAAGCTAAAAGTTAGCATGACTTTGCTGTTTATTTTCTATCTGCATATTTCTGCTTGAGAGAGATTTTCCAGGTTGGTACAAAAAAAACAACATGTTTTCTGAATACCTCCTTATTGTAACATGGGATTAAAGAATATATTTGTTTTACCTGGGGGAGGGCTCTGGAGGGTCTCCAAAGGCTGCAGGGGCCGGCAGTGCTCTTTTGGGAGTGTCGGATGGTGCACCGGGTATTCCCGGTGGTGTTAGGTCCGTGTTTTTTTATTGGGGCTGGTTGCAGGCCGTTCCGGTGCGCGGGCAACAGCACTGCCGTTTTGGAGAGGTCTGGGGACGGTTGGCAACGTCCCCGCGTGAGTAGGGATGCTCTGGGCCTTCCGGGAAGGGGCCGGTGCTGTGAGAGGAGTTAGGGCTGGTACCGAGCGGTGTCGGGGGCATTCGGAGGCCGGGGAAAATGTTGAGGCGGTGTGGGCCACCCAGGTCGATATCGCTAGTGAGGGGAGCACGGCGGGAGGCAGCGCCAAGTTTTTTGGGGGGCCAGAAGTGATGGCCGTCCATGGGGCCGTTCCTTTTCATGGCTGGTTTTTGGGCCAGTCTGGGGGTTTTGGCTGGCGTGATTGTGCATCTACCGTGATCGCGCAGGACGCCGAAGGCTGAGGAGAATCCGGTTCCCGGCAGAGGGGAAGCTGGCGTATGGCCTGCCCTTTTCGGAAGAGGGAAGAGGAGGACGTGCGTGAGCTTGGGGGGCGTGCGCATGCCCCGTTTTGCTGGAGCTCCGAGAAGCCTGGGCCTAAATTTCGCACCAGAGTTCCAGGGAAAATGACGGTTTTCGGGGCGATTTTTATTTTGGTTCTGTTTTCGAAATTTGACCAATGGGACCGGAACTGCCGGTAGTGGTCGAGAGAGGAGAAATTCCTGATTACGGTAAGGGGTCTTTTGGCCCGGAATTTTATTTAGTTTATTTTTAAAATGTGTAAATTGGGTTTTTTATTTTTAAAAATTCAAGGGTTAATGTTATTTAAATTTGGTTTGCAGATTTGGGATTGGGGGATTTTTCTGGATTTTACTGGTGGGTTAGAGTTTGAATTCTAATATTTTTAGGGGGTGTTTTTGAGGGGGGCTAATTTAAAGGGGTTCTGAAAGGGTTAAAAAATAAATTCGATGTGGAAGGTAAAGGAGGAGGTAATTTAATTTTTGATATGGGTTTAATTAAATGCGATTTTGTGAGGGGTTTTAGGGGGGGATAATTGTGTGCGGACGTTAAAAAATGGTATTTTTGAAATTTAAAAAGGTAGTGGTAAATTTGGGATAATTTGGATTAAGTTTAAATGGTTTATTTTGGGAAACAATTTAATTCTCCATTATTTCCTATGGAAAATTTAAATGAAAAAAAAAAAAAAAGATTCAGTTGGGCTGTACAAGATTCCGTGGGTCAGAGGAAAAAAAGCAGAGTCTTTAAAGGGTTGCTGATTGGCTGGGGGTTCACTGGAACGCCAGCCGAAGTTCTGTTTCCTAGGAAATGGGGCTGCTGACTGTTGGCAGAGTGAGTCTGACAGCTGAAGAGAGAGGAGGTGCTATGCTGAGTGAGAGAGGCAGAGGTGTGACTTGAGGTTAAAATATGTTTATTTAGAGGGATTTTAGTGACAGTAAGAGGCTTATTTTCAAAGCACTTAGCCTCCCAAAGTTCCATAGAAACCTATGGAACTTAGCCTCCCAAAGTGCTTTGAAAATATGCCTCTAAGTGTACTGAGGTGAGTATGAGAGTGGAGGTGCAATTGGGGAGAGGTTTTCTTTAATTTCTTCTGGGTTTGGGAGTTTGGGTTATCTGTTGAGTGGATTTCAGGAAAAATAGGTTTGAGTGATTAAAAGAAAGCCATATGTAGGAGGAAGTGAAGTCATCGTCAGGGATGGCTGCCTGAATTTTCAGCTCCGTCTGAGCAGTGGAGAAAGCGGCGAATTCCCCCACGAAAACCGCGATCGCGAAATTGAGCGGCAGAGCTCGGAAACCGATGGCGACCCGCAAACGCCTGGAAAAATGTAAATTTGGGGCGGGACAGAGCGGCAACTTCGGGCCGCACACCGCACAAAACAAAAGACAAAATGGCGGCCGCGGACTCGGGCTCCGAGACAGAGGGGCTGGTGGAGCAGCAGGAAAGTGAATCTGAGCTATCCAAGCAGGAGGTAGCGCGCTGGTTTAAAGCGCTTAAAGCAGAAATGGCGGCAGTAAGAAAAACGATTAAAGACGCAGTGGCAGATATCCAAAAAGAGGTGAGAGACATTGGATCCCGGGTGGAACAGGCAAAGGAGGTGCTGGAGCACGTGGAGGGAGACATAGTGGAATTGCACTCTGAAATTAAAACATTGTGTGCAGAGAAAGAAAAAATGCAATTGGATCTTGAGGACTTGGAGAATAGGTCCAGGAGGAGCAATTTAAGATTTAAGGGGATCCCCGAAACAGATGAGAATGTGGATTGTGCCAGGGTTGTTAGAGAAATCTGTGCATCCATCTTGGCAGCAGCAGAAGAGGCACCAACACAGGGTGATGAAACCGTAGTATTGTTTGATAGAGTGCAAAGGAGTTTGGGACCCCGAAGAGATAAGCAGCCTAGAGATATAGTGGCATGCTTTAATGACTATCAGATTAAAGATATGATTTGGCGCAAGGCACGCAAGCTGGGAGAGATCCCATGGGACAATCAAAAAGTACTAGTGTTCCAGGATTTGGCTCTGGGGACGCTGCAAAGAAGAAGGGAGTTCCGAGAGTTGACAAAGTATCTTCAACAGTCAAATTACAGATATCGCTGGGTGTTCCCATTCGGCCTCCAGTTCACGGTGGAGGGTCAGACGAGGCGAATGACTACGCTGAGAGAAGCGTGGAGAGTGTTGAAGGAGCTGGGCTGCACTAACATGCCTCCAGAGGAAGCGGCAGGGAACCCAGGAAGGGCAGCTACCATGCGGAGAAAATCCTCTTGGCAGAAAGCGGGATCCCGTAAAGAATCTGGTCCCCAGAGACCAGAAACGGACAGAGTGCCCTGAAGGGAAGTATGAGAGACTGCCGGTTCTAGTTTGATAGTTTTAGGCTGCATGGGGCCCGGAAGGGTCACTAGGCAAGCTCTTACTTGGAATATTCTGTTATAAGTTGAAATGTTAGCTGTTCATTGCACTGTTTTGATAAAATGTGAAAGGGATCTGTTGTATGTTGGGGGTGGGGAACAAAAGGTTCCAGGGGAGGGGGGGGAAGGAGAAATAGGGGGATCTTTAGGTGACAGCTCTGGCAAGGGGTTATTTCCTTGAGACACTAGGCTGGCGGTTAGTGACACCGCTCAGCAACAAAGGGGGGGGCAGGGACGGGGAGGGTTGAGGGTGGGGTCTTGGAACGTGAATGGGTTAAATTTGCAAAGGAAAAGAAATTTGGTGTTTCGGGAACTACGGAAAAAGGGCTGGGATATTGTCCTGCTGCAGGAGACACATATCAGGCGCAGGGAAGCCCATCTTTTAAATCAGAGGGCATATAGCGAATGTATAATGCACTTTGATAAAAGAGGGGGTAAGGTGGGTGGATTAGCCATCTATATCCGACGAGGGGTTGCATTTGTAATTGAAGACATTTACAGAGATGATTTAGGACGATGTTTAGCAGTTAAAGGGCGGCTGCAGGGGATAGCTGTGACCATTGTGAATATCTATGCACCCAATTCAGGACAGGGAGAGTTCTTTACATATATTAGGGAAGAGTTCCTCCACTTTCAAAGGGGGGGAATGATTATGGGGGGGAGATTTTAATTTGTGGAATACTTCTATGGATCATTCAAAGGGGTTCACCATACCACATACGTCCCATGCTCGGAGACTGAAGTCGCTTACTTCGACACTTGATCTACTGGAGATGTGGAGACTTCTGCATCTGACTCAGAAGACTTATACATTTTTTTCGCACTCTCAGTGCTCCTATACGAGGATTGATATGATCTGGTGTAGCCGTTCATTTTGGGAATCTATTAAAGATGCTAATGTGGGATCTATTTCCATCACAGATCACGCCCCAGTGGAAATAGACCTGAAAGGGTTGGGTGTAGAGGATAGGCGGCGGTTTTGGAGACTCAACGAGGGGATTTTAGGAGAGAAAAAGGTATGTGAGGACATCCGTAAGGTGATTAAAGATTACTGTAATATGAATGATGTAGGGGTAGTCTCGGAGGGGACATTATGGGATGCCTTAAAGGCAGTAGTAAGGGGGCACTTAATTAAATGGGGGGCTAGGAAAAAGCGAGAAAGGAAGGCTAAGGAATTGGAGGCCAGGGAGAGGTTAGCTTACTGGGAACGCCGACATCATGAGGGGGGTACGGAAGAGGAGTTGCGAGAGGTGCAGAAATGGAGGGGGGTCGTGGATCAAATACAAGTGGAAAGGGTGGAGTTCATGCGAAAGCGTCTTCAGCAAAAGTTTTTTGAGTTTGGGAATAAGTTGAGGGAAGATGTTAGCTAATTGTTTGCGTCACCGTCAACGAGACTCTCTGATCACGAAAATTAAGGGACAGGGTGATCAGCTGTTGTATAAGGACAAGGATATTAGGGATCAATTTTTGCAATTTTACCAGACACCGGATACTAGTGAACTAGGTGTTGAGAGAGACGAAATTAGAAGAGAACTGCGTCATCTTCATCTGCCCAAGTTGTCGGATGATGATTGTGCAAAATTAGAGGCTCCCTTCCATATAGAGGAAATTAAACAGGTCATCAAAGGGCTTAAAGGGGGGAAAGCCCCAGGAGTGGATGGGTATTCTGCCAAGTTTTATAAGATATTTGTTGGGGAGGTGGGGCCTCTGCTAGCAAGAGTGGGTAATGCATGTTTTCGGGGCTACTCACTCCCAACTAGTATGCACGAAGCGGGTATATCGCTTATCCTGAAGCCAGGCAAAGATCCATCAGCATGTGGGTCATATAGACCAATCTCATTAATCAATCTGGATGTAAAGATTTTATCCAAAGTTCTGGCGACCCGGTTAGGGGGGGTATTGCCCAAATTAATACACCTGGATCAATCAGAGTTTGTGGGGGGGAGACAGGTGGCTGATAATATACGTCGAACACTCCATCTTGTCTGGGAGGCCCAGCAGCGGGGGAGACCTCTGGTTCTGTTGAGTACAGATGCTGAAAAGGCCTTTGATAGGGTGGAGTGGTCTTATCTATGGGAAGTCTTGAAGCATCTGGGACTCGGGGAGGGTTTGGTAGGATGGCTGCAACGGTTATATGAGGGTCCCATAGCGCGGATTAAGGTGAATGGGGGTTATTCGGAAGCTTTTCAAATAAAGAGGGGTACGAGGCAAGGCTGCCTGCTTTCTCCCTTGTTATTTGCGTTGGCGATTGAACCATTGGTGCAGAAGATACGGGAGATGAGGGATGTAAAAGGGATTACGGTAGCTGGCAGAGAACATAAGCTGGCTCTATTTGCTGATGACATCCTCTTTTTTGTCATGAGTCCTCTTCTGACTCTTCCAAATTTAGTAAAAGAGCTAAATCAATTTGGTAGGCTCTCAGGTTATAAAATTAATTATGATAAATCTGAGGTGTTGGGGGTCTCACTTTCACATGATCGACTTTCAGAGGTCATCCGGGGGTTTTCATTTCGACTTAATAAGAGGAGCATCAAGTATCTGGGGGTTCAGATACCCTCGGAACTGAACCAACTGTACCATCTTAATTATGCTCCTTTATTTCAACAAGTTTGTAGGGATATGGGGAGTTGGTGGGGAACTTGGCTATCCTGGTGGGGGAGAATAGCCTCAGTACAAATGAATATCCTGCCCAGACTTTTGTTTTTATTTCAAACCTTACCCATACAGATACCTAAAAGGGAACTACAAAGGATACAGGGGGGAGATTCTGGAATGTATTTGGGGGGGAGGGGGGGTAAAGCACACAGATTAAATAAGAAACTGATGTGGAGGTCGGTGGACCTGGGAGGTAGGGGTGTGCCGAATTTGGAATGGTATTTTTGGGCTGCGCAGGTAAAGTTTGTAGTGGCGTGGAGTCAAGAGTCTCCATCGATGGTAGCTTTACTAGACCAAGAGATGGTAAGGGGGCATAATTTGAAATTGGTTCTCTGGGCCTCAATGGAACCGAAGCTATATGGGCAGATGACAGCGAACCCATTTGTCAGTCATTTGTTGTCCCTATGGGTCTCATTTAGAGCACGGTTCTGGCAGAATAGACATACTTCAACATTAGCATTTATAAGTGGGGAACCAGCTTTCCCAGTAGGTAAGGGACATCGGGTTGCAGGCTGGTGGGCGGAGGAAGGGCTGTTCTGCTTTAGGGATCTTCTGGATGCTGGGAAGTTAAGGCCGCTAGATGAGATCCAGGAACAATGTGAGGAAGGGGCGGGAGATAGCTTTTTCTATCTACAAGTTAAACATTATTTGAGCCAACAAGGGTGGTTGAGGAGGGACCCGGAGGATTACGAAGAATTGGAAAATTTGTGGGGGTCATTGGGGAAAATGGGCTGAGTTATCTCCTTGTTGTATAAATTTATTACAGGCCGATCTTTTGAGAAATGCATTTATATGATACAATGGGAACATGACCTCCAGCAGGAATTTACGATGAATGAGTGGAAGGCTATAGTAACAGAAGTTAAAAAAGCTTCAAACTGTGTGTTGTTAAAGGAAAATGCTTTTAAGGTATTGACGAGGTGCTATTACACCCCACAACGATTACATGCCATGTTTCCCTCGGTCTCCTCACTTTGTTGGAGGTGTGGTGACGAGGAGGGGACTTTTCTACATGTATGGTGGTCTTGTCGAATTTTGAAACCATTTTGGACACTTGTTACGACAAAAATCTCTGAAAGCACAAATAAGCAGTTCCAGTGTACGCCGCAATGGTGCCTGTTAGGACTAGGTAATAGAAGAGGTAATAAATGGCAGAGGCGCCTCAAGAGGATGTGCTTAACAGCGGCTAAGAGCGTTATTGCCTTGCACTGGAAAAAACAGAGGGCTCCATCACAGTTGGACTGGATTTTGAAACTCTCCACGGTTGGAGAACTTGAGCAGCTTACAGACAAAAGAGTGGGCATGTACAACCCAGCTTCTGAACTGTGGTCTCGATTTCAACATTTAACCCAAGAAGGACAGTTGGAATAGGGTGGGGGGGGGGAGGGAGGAATGTAAGGGATGAAACTGTTCATGCCTACATTGTCTGTATTGTGATGTTTCTTAATAAAATATTTAAACAGTAAAAAAAAAAAAAAGAAAGCCATATGTGAGAATTGTGATTATGTTAAGAAGGAAGCTTAGGGAATAAAATAACAGAAAAAGGGAAAGAATCCTGGTCAGCTGTGTGAGTGTATGGTGAGTGATGTGATAGAATGTTGGTGCAGGTGCTGCTAATGGAAGGTTGAGGGAAGTGCAGTGAAATAAAGGTTGTCAGTCACTCTTTCACAGCTGAGGGATATTTAAAAAAAAGCATAGGCCTGGAAAGAAAGGGAATTTCATTTAATTTTATTTTGCTGTAGTTATTTGGCCACAGTTTAACCGCTAAAATTTTCCCCTAGTTGAGTACCTTCAAGCAAATAAAGGGAGACAGGGTTTTGCCTTCATTTCATTTTGTTAAGTGGAAGGTTTAGGAAGAAGCCCTGCATAAGATGGACAAATTCCAGAGGATATCACGGGCCCCCACGCAAGAAAGTCTACACGTCACGCCAGAGAGAAAAATTTCTACTTCAGCTAAGTGACTTTGTTGGAAACAGGGAAAGTTTTGTGAGAAAAAGACTAGAATTGGATAAGGGAAACTAAGTAAAAGGGGTACTTACCTCATTTCTCCGGGAACGTTGATGAACATGAGTAGGTATCTGTAAGAGATAGGAAAAAAAACTCAAAGAATCAAACTCTTGGGGAATCTAGTAAAAGGAAGAAAGGAAATATTCTACATTTAATTTGAGAAATTTGTGAATTGATGTCTAATACTTATCTGATAACCGTTCCATTTTGGTGAGAGAGGTCCCTGCAGGGAGAAAAGAAGTGAAATAAGGTTACTCAAAAAGCATTACTCGAAGTGATACATAGTTACTAGATGAGTTTTCCACTTAACGAAAAATACATTTGTTACTTATACAACAAAAGAGAAAAATGTTTCTAAATAAAACTTACATAAGAAAATCTGATTTGCTTTATTGTCTCTTATAGAATTTGGGGAAGAATCCTAAATCTAGTTTATTTTCCTCTCACCCTCCGAGGACGAGAGACGAGGTCAGTGAACCTGTATTGCCCCCTGCGCTCAGTAGTGAGTCCTCAAATACCAGCCACGACTAAAAACAACAGGTTTTCGGATCTCCCTGATTACACGGAAATGCAAGGGGGTCCAATTACATTATCAGTTAGTATATAGAACAGGCAGACACTGTTAGACACCAGGATGGGAAAAACATATCCATCTTCTTTCCCAACTTGTTCACCTGTAATAAACATAGTTTCAAATTGTTTGTGCTTCCTGATTGATCTCAGAAAAATATGTACTAGTGTTTGGTTGTTTTTAGTTAGGAGCATCTCCATGCATGCCAGAGAGGATCTGCAACCTTTATGTACGTGTGTGACCCTTCATGCCCACCCTGCCTAGAGTTTGCAGCTTTACAGATTTGGAGAGCCTGCTGTGTTGTGACCTGTCTTATCACTGATTGGTGATTACTGTGTGACCATTTCCTGTACCTGATTACTCCTCTTATTTGCAATAAGAGGGATATGATATCTAATTTCTGTGTGTGTGTGTAATCTTTGTAGAATATTAACACATGTCATAAGGAAATACAAATGAACTAAGCATCACTGCCAGTGGCTGCTAGCAGTATAAATCAATCAGGATTCCTTGCTCATACTTGGCTATGACTGGCCACCATGCTACTTCTAGGTCTCTAGATTTCTGATTCTGTAGACATTTATATTTATTTATTTGTTGCATTTGTATCCCACATGTTTCCACCTATTTTTTATTTTTGTTACATTTGTACCCCGCTTTTTTCCTACTCATGGCAGGCTCAATGCGGCTTACATGGGGCAATGGAGGGTTAAGTGACTTGCCCAGAGTCACAAGGAGCTGCCTGTGCCTGAAGTGGGAATCAAACTCAGTTCCCCAGGACCAAAGTCCACCACCCTAACCACTAGGCCACTCCAGTTTGCAAACTCAATGTGGCTTACAATATATCTGTATCAGGAAAGCATTAGTAACCTATATAGCAATAATGGGGAAGGAGAACAAGTTTAAACTTAAGTACAATAAAATGTCAAAAACATAGAACTACTAAGATAAGTACCAGCAACAATGAGATGGAAACTGCTTCTGGAGCACCAGTAAAATTGGCCATTGATGGCATTTGTTATAATAGCCTAAGATTCTTGCATGAATTCTTTGCTCAGAAAGCAAAGTATAAATTTTCTGAAATATATGTAAATGCAAAAGGCACTGTCACCCCACCACCACCACCACCATCACCCCAACAAGATGGAAAAGAAAAATTAAAGTTGTACTGTTGAGCAGAAATAGATACAAAGGATCTTTATTTTAATGATTACATCCTGCACACTACTGATGAATCATGAAACCTATGAAAGAGTTCATTTAATCTTATTATTTCATACAAACTGGTTAATACATGCACTATAAGACAGAGAACTAGTGCCAGAAAAAGGAAAGACTCTGATCAACATCAGAATTTTAAGACAGTTTTTCAGTAGCTATGTGAAATAATTAGTAAACCAAATTAAAGAAGCCTTGATATGCCGGTTGAACTATGCAAATGGTAATTATTTATAAAGTAAAACAAAAATATTTCTTTCCACTTCTCATTCAAAACAGTGGAAACAAATTCAGCCAACTGCTGCTGTGGCAGAGGTAGCAGGGATCACTTCTGGGCCGGCTCTTTATTTTTAACAGTGTGGAAAACAGACAATCCAGCCAGGGAGATCACCCAGAATGAAGTCATACACCCAGGGCTTTTTTTGAGGGGGTACTTGGTGGTACTGAGTACCGGCACCTTTTCAATTGTCTGCTAAAATTGACCCATGGACCCCAAGTTTTAATGACAGAGCTAAGGCACTACACACCAATTCTGCCTTGTCATAGATTCTGTGACTGGTTGCAGGGGGCCTGGCTATTGTGGGGTGATCACCTCACACCTGAAGAGTGGCCTAGTAGTACCAGCACCTTTTTTGCTAGAAAAAATGCACAGCATAAACCCCACCTTCCAAACCCCCAATTACTCATGGAGGGACATAAGCTCCAGAAGTGCAGGGAGATGGAATTAAGCAGGAACAGAATCAAGATTTGTCTTTACCCAGAACTTTCCCATCCGGTCATGTCCAGAGCAAGCAGCTACATATTTCTCCCTTCTCCCCATCTCAAATCAAGCATCTCTTCTTCCCTTCCGGATCCTCTAAAGTTACTTCACCCCTGGCTGCGATTAAGGCACACTACTGTGGGCATCGGGTCCTTCCCTCTGCTAGTCCCGCCTTTCATGTGGTAACTTCCTGCTTCCATATGGGCAAAAACCAACAGAAGAAAGGTCCTTATGCCGGCCCCAGCATTGTGTCTTGATCGCAGCCAGCGCTGGGGTGAAGTAACTTTAGAGGAACTGGGAGGGAGAAATGCTGGATTCAAGGTGGGGAGAAGGAGAAAGAGGGACATGCTGAGGCTACTGCCATGGGGCCCCTGGAAACATGAGGCCCTGTGTGACTGCCCCTAAGACCAGCCCTGCCTGGAAGTTAGATCAGCAAATGAGGTGATTAAATTTGCAAATGAGATGACACAAAACTATTCAAAGTTGTTAAAACACATACAGACTGAAAAATTGCAGGACAGCCCTAAGAAATTTGGAAGACTTGGCATCCAAATGGCAGATAAAATGTAATATAGACAAATGCAAAGTGATGCATATTGGGAAGAATAATTCAAACTTGATACTAGAGTCCACCTTAGGAGTCAGCACCCAAGAAAAAGATCTAGGTGTTATTGACAATATGTTGAAATCTTCTGCCCAGTGTGTGGTGAAGGCTAAAAAAAGCAAACAGGATGTTAGGAATTATTAGGAAAGGGGTGGAAAATAAGAAGAAAAATATTATAATACCTCTGTATCTCTTCATGGTGTGATCCCACGTTGAGTATTGCGTGCAATTCTCGTCACCATATCTCAAAACAAATACAGTGGAATTTGAAAGTGAATGGAACTCTTATTTGAGCTAAGGCTAAAGATGTTAAGGATCTTCAACTTGGAAAAAACATGGAATATGATAGAGGTCTATAACATGCTGAGGGAGGATATGACAGAGGTCTTTAACATCTTGAATGGTATAGAACAGGTAAATGTGAATGATTTTTTACTATTTTAAAATGTACAAAGACTAGGGGCCATTAAATGAAGTTAAACAGTAACATAATAAGTGACAGCAGATAAAGACCTGAACAGTCCATCCAGTCTGCCCAACAGTCACAGTCATCATCAATGTAAGATTAAATCAACAATGAACGTGATATTATGTACTTAATCATGGCCTTTCTTTGTTGTTTCCGGGACATTGACTATAGAAGTGTGCTCGGCTCTGCCCTTATGTTCCAACTATTTGAACATAAGGGCAGAGCCGAGCACACTTCTATGGCACTGTTGGAGTTGCCATCAAATCTCACTCCAGCCTATCCAAATCCATCTTGTCATTTGCGGGACACAGACCATAAAAGTCAACCCAGCACTGTCCTCAAATTCCAAATAATTGCAGTTTCCGTCAAAGCTCTCTACAGCCTACCCTAAACTGGATTGCTATAAGTGAAACTCATACAAGCCAGCCCAGCACCAGGCTTTAGTTGATGCAGCCAGAGTTGCCATCTAAGCACCACTTGACATGCAAACATATGAAAAAAAAAACTTAAAAGGTTGCATTTCATTTCTAAATTAAAGATGCTCTGTGTTTATCCCACGCCGTTTTGAATTTCTCCACAGTTTTTTCTCCACCACCTCCCTCAGGAGGGCATTCCAGGCGTCAACCACCCTCTCAGTGAAAAAGAATTTTCTGACATTACTTTTCAATTTACCATCCCACAACCTCAATTCATGTTCTATAGTTTTACCATTTTCCCTTCTCTTGAAAATATTTGTTTCTATATTAATATCTTTCAAGTGTTTAAACATCTGTATCATATTTCCCCTGTCCCTCCTCTCCTCTAGGGTATACATATTCAGGTCTCCCAGTCTCTTCTCATATGTCTTTTGATGCAAGCCCCATATCATTCTTGTTGCCTTCCTCTTAACCGCTTCAAATAGTCTTACATCTTTAGCTATATACGGCCTCCAAAACTGAACACAATACTCCAGGAGCGGCCTCACCAGCGGCTTGTAGAGGAGCATCAACACCTCCTTTCTTCTGCTGGTTACACCTTTTTCTATACAGCCTAGCATCCTTCTGGCTATGTTCACTACCTTGTCACACTGTTTCATCGCCTTCACATCATCAGATACTATCACCCCAAGGTCCCTCTTCCTGTCTGTGCATATCAGACTCTCACCACCTTACACATACGTCTCTCGTGAATTTCTATTCTCTAAGTGCATCATTTTGCACTTCTTTGCATTGAGGTTTAATTGCCAAACACTAGACCATTCTTCTAGCTTCTGCAGATCCTTTTTCATGTTTTCCACTCCCTCCGTGGTGTCCACTCTGTTACAAATCTTGGTATCATCCACAAAAAGGTGAACCTTACCTTCTAACCCTTCAGCAATGTCACTCACAAATATATTGAACAGAATCAGCCCCAGCAGTGATCCTTGAGGCACTTCACTACCTTTCCTTCATCCGAGTGAATTCATTTAACCACCATCCTCTGGCATCTGTCCGTCAACCAGTTCCTAATCCAGTTCACCAATTTGGGTCCTAACTTTGGCCTGTCAAGTTTATTCAAGAGCCTCCTATGAGAAATCGTGTCAAAGGCTTTGCTGAAATCTAAGTAGATTACATCTAGCGCACATCCTCGATCCAATTCTCTGGTCACCTAGTCAAAGAATTCAATGAGATTCATTTTGCATGATTTACCTTTGGTAAAACTATGTTGTCTCGCAACTTATTTGATTCCAGGAAATCCACTATCCTTTCCTTCAGCATTGCTTCCATTACTTTTCCAAAAATCAAAGTGAGGTTAACCGGCCTGTAGATTCCAGCTTCTTCTCTGTCACCACTTTTGTGAAGAGGGACAACATCCGCTCTTCTCCAATCCCAAGGAACCTCCCCCACCTCCAAGGATTTATTAAACAAATCTTTAAGAGGACCCGCCAGAACTTCTCTGAGCTCCCTCAATATCCTGGGATGGATCCCATCCGGTCCCGTGACTTTGTTCACCTTCAAAATTTCAAGTTGTTTATAAACACATGTAATACTTTTAAAATGAATAGGAGGAAATATGTTTTTACTCAATGACTAGTTAAGCTCTGGAACTCATTGTCAGAGGATGTGATTACAGTGGTTAGCATATCTGGGATTAAATAAGGTTTGGACAAGCAGGGCCGTGCCTAGGGTCTCTGGTGCCCCCCTGCAGACTATCAATTGGTGCCCCCCCCCTAGCATCTTCTCTCTTCTCTCTCCCTCTTCTCCCACCCTGCCCCCTTTTTCAGCCCAGTGCCTTAAAAGGTGAAGAACCTCGTCAATTGCCTTCTATAACCCCCCCCCCCTCCTCTCCTGCCGGCCTGAAGATATTTTTAGCTCAAAAGTACACAAAACAAAAGTACACAATAATGATGTATGCATGTCCCCTAGTACTGTGCAAAATATAGATAGCAGATGTAAATTTGAAAAAAACTAACAAATACCAACAATCACCACTTTACAAATTAACAATAGAATATAGAAATAAAATAGAAATAAAACAATTATGTAAAATAAAATATAAACTTTTAACGTTGAGCACCTGATTCCCAAAGTGGACATATTCCAACACTATAATGAAAATAAAATGATTTTTTCTACCTTTGTTGTCTGGTGACTTTGTTTTTCTGATCATGCTGGCCAGTACCTGATTCTGCTGCTATCTGTCCTCTTAACTCCGTTTCCAGGGCTTCCTTTCCATTTATTTTTTTTCTTTCCTCCTTTCTTCTTCATTTCTTGCCTTACATCCATAAGTAAAAGCTGGGTTCTCTGCAGACTTGACTGTCCAATGGATCCAGCTTTTGCCTATTTTCTCCCTTTTCCCTCATCTCCTTCCTCTCTCTTCCCTCCTCTCCATCCATGTCGAGCATTCCACCTTGTAAGGCCTACTTATCCAACTGAACAACTGCTTTAGACTTGTTACAGTTGGACCAACAATAAAGAACGACAACGTGGATCCAGCAATTCATTGGTTTGCCTGATTTGAGTGTATGGCAATGACAGCACAGGGAGTGGAAACAGAGATTAACCAAATGGCTTACAGTGGACTAGGCTCACTTCCCCTCCAGTCCTATTAAACTCCTTCATAGTGTTGACAAAGGGACAAGGAGAAACCCGGAAAGAGAGGAAAATAGAGAAACGCAGCGCGCTGGGTTACGGCTGGTGATCGCTGCATACAATAAGAAGCAGGCGGCTGTCAAAACAAAGAAGCACCCCAGTCTTAAGGTAGTACTAATAGAGCCATCCCTTGAACTCAATCAGCTACAAAACAAATCAGCAGAAAGAGCTCCAGAGCACAGACTTAGCATGCTGCACGAAAGGGAAAATACCCCCTCCCCAGATCATATGGTTGATCTTGGCTGGCCATCACCAAACTGGTTCAGGCTGCTACGGTCCAATCATTGATGTAAAATATCGCAGGCATATGCAAATAGAACGGACAAGAAATGTGTAGGGTGAAGCCTATTTCTTGGAAGGAAGCGGGTTAAGCTAACTTACTTTCCCTTACCTTTTCAGCTACTACATTCAAAGAACCAGAGTGGCCTTCTTTCCTCTTTCCTTTATGTAATTTATTAACATAAATGTTAGTTGCCTTTAAAATAGCTCCTTTCAGTCTTGATCACTGCTGTTCTGCTTCCTTCAGCTGTTCCATCCTGCTAACTCTTCCTTGAGAAATTCCCCAACCGGCAAAATTAGTTCTTTGAAATCAGGACCTTCAATCTTGAATAATCTCTCTCCTCTGTCTTAATATTGAACCACACCAGTTGGAAATCACTAGATGCCAATGGTCTCCCACCGTGACATCAGAACATTCTCTCCATTTGTAAGCACCAGGTCCAGAATAGCAACAACCCACTGCTACAACAATTCTTCCTGTAGAGAATCCAAGATCCTTTAGCTTCTGGACAACCTGCAACCCCCAATCAACATCCGGCATATTAAAATCACCTCTCAGTACTACTTCCCCTTTCCTAGCAATCTATGGATGTCTTCAATTAAGTCTTTGTCCATGTTCTTCTGACTCTGAAATGTAAATACATTTTCCTTTCCTTCTTTCCAGGTTGACCGACAGCACTTCTTCCATACCCCAGTGGCGTACTACGTGGGACCCACGGGGGCCTGGGCCCCCGTAGATTTGGCCCTGGACCCCCCTGCCGATGACCTTCTCGACCCCCCCTCCCGCCGCCACCCGCCGTCATCTACCTTTGCTAGCGGGGGACCACAACCAAAACCGAAGCCTGGCAGAGGAGTCTGACATCCTGCACGTACAAGGTGCAGGACGTCAGACTCAGAAACAGAACAAAGTCTTGTGCCGGAAGAAGAGGACCTTGGCTGCAGAGGTTTGGGGTCCCCCGCCAGCAAAGGTAGGTGATGGTGGCGGCGGGGGACGGTTGGCGGCGGGAGGGGGGTCGAGAAGGTCATCAGCAGGGGGGGGGGGGTCAAAGATGTTGGTGGTGGTGGCACCGGCGGGGGAGGGTGTCAGGTTCTCAGGTTCAGCGCCCGCGGGGCCGGGCTCTGGAGCAAACGTGAGCCCTTGGGCTGCTGCCAAGGAGCGACAGCAGCAGGCAAAACCCACCAACCAACACTGGGTAAGCACACCGGCAGGGACTGCAGGCACTGCCCAGCGAACCGGAACACATGGACTGGAATCCCCCGGACTGGAGGACACAGGACTGGAACACACACCGGGCCGGAGCACACTGGACTGGTCCGCACAGCTTCACCTGCGCTTAGCTACTAAGCCCCGCAGGAGTTGAGCTCCTGGGTTCAAGTAGCCGACAGGACTTACTGGATACCGGATGACATAGGGACCAGGACTGGAAACAGAAGTGCTCCTAACCCAAAACTGATCTACGTGCTCCCAAGCCCTAAACCAGCAGGAGTGTTCCTACCAGTAAACTGACAAAAGGACTTCCTAAGCCCTAAACTAACAGAGCAGGGAACTAAACACAAAGCTAACACAGGTGCTACTAAGCACCAAGCTACAAGCAGAGCTCTACACTAATAAGCTAAACACAAAAATACCAAGCTACCTAAGCACTGCTCTAGCAAGCTAGATACAACTAACAAGGTGCTTCCCAAGCACTACTCTGGCAAGCAACCAGAAGAGCTCCTAGCACTAAAAGGGAAGACAGGGGAGCCACAAGGAAAAAGAAGGGAAGCTAACACATAAGCCAAAAGTGATTCTAAATCACCAAACACCAACAGCAAAGACTGCAATGCTCCCAATAGCACAAACACCAGAAGTACTTCTAACAGCAAACTCTGCAGTGTTCCTAACCACACCAAACCCTGAAGTACTATCAGCAACAGAGCTTCCAAAGCCCTACACACAGCAATGCTTCCAAAACCAAGAGGGAACAGCAGGGGAACCAAAAGGGAAAAGCAGGAAAGCTAAACACACAGTCACCAGTGCACACTGCACTAACACTAACCTGGCCCTTAGCAAAAGCAAGCAGGGAAACTAGACACAAAGTCAGAAGTGCACACTGCACCACCCTACCTAAAGCAAACACCACTGTTGCAAAGGCCCTGAAGGAAACAACACCACTTCCTTATCAAGGCCCTCCCTGATGATGTCACACTCCCTAGACCTAGGCAAAAGCACACTGACCCAGAGAGGCCCAACCCACACCAATGCAAAACCGTGAAGCACTTGAAGCCAGTACACCCAAAGAGAGGTAGAGCAACTCAGGCAACACACACACAGGTGCAGTATAGTGAAACAATTAGAGCCATGCTGCTGGAAGCTGCCAGCACAGAGAGACAGAGCCAGCTCAGAAAGGACAGAGAAAAGAAACAGAAGCCAGCTAAGAAGCTGACCCCCAGGAAAGAGGTAAGTTTGAGAGGGGTTCAGACCCCAATCATAACAGAGGGTTGGCAATGGTGGGGGGGGGGGGGTCGGTGGCGCCGCCGGGGTGGGGGCTAAAATGTGCCCCCTCACCTCGGGCTCTGGACCCCCTCCCACCGAAGTCTGGCTACGCCCCTGCCGTACCCCACGTGTCCTGCAGTTCTGTCACTTTAATATTATTCTTAGCATATAATGCTACTCCTCTACCCTTTTTTCCTACCCTGTCCTTCTTGAATAGATTATAGCCAGGTACAGCTATATCCCAGTCATGGTTCTCTGTGAACCCTACTTAATCCAAATCTGCTTCAATCATTGTAGCCTCTAGATCTAGAAGTTTGTTTCCCATACTGTGGGCGTTGGTATACAAGGCTCTCCAGATGTTACTCTTTTTTCCCCCTTCTATAGGGGCATTTGATGTCCTATCTTCCTGATGGTTATTTATGGCTTTGGGGCCTTTATTACCCAAGTTTAGTTTAAACCATGGAATGTTGCTACTATTTTGGTTTCTGCCAGGTACTTGTGACCTGGATTGGCCACTGTTGGAAGCAGGATCCTGGCCTAGATGGACCATCAGTATGACCCACTATGGCTATTCCTAAGTTCCATCCGGTGCTTCCCACCCCCTTGGCCTTCCCATTCGGCTGGATCCTACCCATCACCTTTCCTGCTAGTTACACTGTATTGGAAGAAGGGGTGGGGGTTGTAGAGCCACCATAGAGATCTACACTATAAAAAATATCCTGATGTGTTAACTAGTATCCGTGAAGTTCCTACCAGACAGTTCCCACCCACCAATTCCCCCCGAGACAATTCCCACCTAGGACAATTCCCCCCAGGACAATTACAACTTAAGGTGGACAATTCCCACCAAGGACTCCCCCTCCTCCGGTTATTTCCCACCCTCCCTAGCCTTTTTTTTTTTACTGACACCATTGCTTCTTTCTCGTATCGGGTCCCATAAGTCCTGATGGTGCGTTGTGTTTCAGATGCTGACAGCATATGGAACAAGGAGGTTAGATAGAGAACAGGAGCAGAGTATGGCATCATATGGATACGGAATAAGGAGGTCAGACGCTGACAGCATACAGAACAAGGAGGTTAGATCGAGAACAGGGGCAGTGCACTGGGTCACATGGAACAAAGAAGTCAGATCAAGAATAGGAGCAGCGTACAGCGTCTGGAAGAAGGAAGTTAGAGTAGCATATGAATGTACACAGAGGACACAATAGAATAACTTTTCATAGGTAGGGTAGTAATTTGTTATAAATCATAATCAGTGTGTCATTTTGAGGGGCTGAATTAGGTTGAAACCTAGTTTGGGGTGATGTGGGGGGCACATGAACTGCAACATCTATTTATCTATTTATTTACTTATTTATGACATTTACATCCCAGATTAAAAATGAATTGAATTAGGTTGAAGCCTAGTTAATACCCCCCCCCCCCCCACACACACACACACACAAACTGCATGTCTGGAAAGGGAATAGAATGTGACAAAAGGTAATGTTTTTGAGGGTGTGAGGTGGTACTGGCCACCTAAACGATCTGGAAGAGGAAAGGGAGGAAGATTACTTGTCCTAGTTTGTCCTAGAGTGTTTTCTATTTTTCGGGTTATGGGTGGGAATTGTCCTCCCTGATGTAGCGGGAATTGGTTCAGTGGGAATTGTCCAGGTGGCAGACCTGCCAAGTCTCCTGCATTCAGCAGGAGACTCCTGCTTTGATGGACCATCTCCTGCGCTCCAGCCAAAATGGGAATGTCTCCCACTGAGGTGGCATCGTTTTTTCTTACCGTCACCACTGCTGCTTCTCCCAATGCAGTAGCGGCGGCAAAACAACAACAAAAAAAGCAAATGTGGAGCTGCAGTACTGCCTTCAGGCATGCGCTTTCAGTTCTGCCGGTCCTCTTCCCCTGGAACTTGAAGTTGACATGAGCGGGGGCACAGGACCAGCAGAGCTGACAGCGCATGCCTGAAGGCTGCTGGGGCCCCGCGTTTGCTTTTTTTTTTTTTTGGTACAGCTGCTTCAGAGGCTGCATCGTGGAGGGAGAGGGGATGAAAAGTTGAAGCCAATATGCTAGTCTCTGTTTCTCCTTCAACAAAGTAAGCAAATGGTAACCCATGAGCTGCTGCATCCAGTTGTCATTCTTATATTGTTGGTAGCATTTTTTTTTAGTTATCTCACTTATATTTTCAAACTTTGCTGGCTTGTGCAGTATACAGGTATACACAGAGGAAGTATAATAAGGGAATAACTTTTCATAGGTATAATAGTAGAAAGTATAATCAGTGTGTCATTTCGAGGGGCTGGTTATAGGGACACCCTAGCACTGTTACATTTATATCCCACATTAAACATGAATTGGGTTGAAACCTGGGAGCATTTAAAACTTTTTTTTCCCTATGCCTACATCAAAAGAAAAAGATGACATGAGGTGGAGTGGGTGGAGCCAAGCCAGAGTGGGTGTGGCTGGGGCGTATACTAAAATCTCCCTCTCAAAAATCAGGACCCCTTGGCCTTGGCAGCTCAGAGGTGGGAATTGGTGGGTGGGAAACTGTCCAGGTGGGAACTGAACTAGATCGGTATTAACCACCCTTTTGGTTTCCAGATATTAATGAAGTCATAGGTGATAACTTTTCAGAAATGATTGGGGGTACTAAACTGAACACTCTCTGGTCACAATAAATGAGCTGCACCTATGAATGAAGCCTCTCTGGAAAAAACAAACACAAAAGCCACACAGTTGACAACCTTGATCTGCTGAGTTCTGAGCAGCCTTAAACCGTCCCTGGTTATTATGTCTTACTCTGGCACAATCTGTAAAACTCTCATGAGAATAAATTTAGCTGATGGGAAATCTGACATCACTCAAGAAGTGTCAAGGCCATCACATCTGCTGGTGCATTTCGCTACTGGCTCGCTAGGTGGCAGCTGCCATTTCTGTGAGCCGCGCTCGCTTCTGTACGTGTTCGTTCTTGCTCAGACTCAGGTCTGCCCGTCTAGGCCTGCCAGGTGTATGACGTGACTCCCAGAATGCAACAGCCAGCTGGCTGTCGGGGAAGATGGCGGAAGGAGGAGCGGCGGATTTGGAGACTCAGCGAATGGACGTGGCGGTGCTCTTGAAAACGCCGCTCCGCAAAGGAGACACTTGGTAAGCGGGTGCTGTGGGAAGAGTGAGTGGCGTGGAGGATGACCAGAGGGAGCGGGGAGCTGATGGGACCCAGGACTCAAATGAGGAAGAGTGAGAGCCGGAAGGCTTGCTGTTATTTGTGTTTGTATGTGAGAGACAGTGCTCCAGCGAGAAGTGTCACATCTTTTCCGCCTTTTTCTCAGAGTCCATGGTGGCGCCTGGAGGAAAGGGCGCTGGCCTCGGGTGTTAGGCTGACTAGCTGCTGCCCTCCCCTGAGAAGTGCTGCGACTCCTATGAACGTTTTTTTCATTTGATCTGTCAAGGAAGGCTCAGGATAGTCACAGCTTGTGTTCAGTTCTACCTTCTAAAAACTTTCTTAAGTGATTTGACAACTTTTTGTTAGAACTGATGGGGTGTTAAGATTATTACCTGGTTTATACCTGTTGCTTGTGTTTGGAATATAAGAAGGAAGGATAAGAGAAAAAGAGCAGCTGTCACATTTTTGTTGTTGTTGTGGATATTAAGTGTTGTTTATATATGATTGTTTAGAGATTGTATTTTTTTATTACTATTTATCAATTCTATTTTTACAAAGTAATGAATATCTGTAGCAGAATTCTTTCTAGTCATGTACTAGCTAATTGAACAAAGTTAGGGGCTTGATATACATCATCATCAATAATATGAAGCAATAAAATATTCAGATATGTATTTAGTTGATTTGATACTGTTTTTAAGTTTTCTTAGAAACACACACAGTAGCAGCACATTAATATAGGTACATTCCTTTCTGTATGTACATCTTAATTTTATTTTCTGTAGTACATTTTTTTTCCAAATGTTTCATATCTTGTTTAAATATGAACCTTCATGGAAGTCAATTCCACAGCTCTAGAATAATTCTCAAGATGGCTGTAACGGTACATCTCATTTTTGTCATCCCCTTTGTTGAATGAAAGACAAAATATGCTCTCTGATTAAATCTTAATGGTATACCTAGCACATACCATTCAAACTTGGCACAGAACTATAAAGGCTGAGGGCAGCAATTTATAATTGGTCATTTTACAGTTGTTACACTTAACATAATGTAAATTGTTTATGTCAAGCTATACCTGTTGTATGCCACCTTGGGGGTATCTCTTTATAAAGATGGTTAAAAAAAATCCAATAAATAAACTTCAGTTGAACCCCTGGTCTCCAACTAAGGGTTACCAGAGTCTGTCCTGGGCACTTTGTAATTAGATACACAGGTGCATTTGGAATTGCCTGCTAGAGGTTGACCAAAAACATTTTTTTTCCATTTCAGCCAAAATGAAACCTATGACCAAATATTGTTGCTCGTTTTCAGCTGAAGTGGAAGCTGTAAATGAATCCGTGCTGCCCCCCCCCCCCGAACAGGAGCAGCTCACCTCCAAAGCCCGGCCCCTTGGATCAAAGGCAAAGTGAGGCTCTCTTGGACTGCTTCTCCCTCCACTTCCTGTAGGGCTGGACCTCTCACTTCCGGTCTTTCCTTAAAAGCATAGGCCAGGGGTGGAGGGTTCTTGGACCTCGGACGAGAGCTACTGGGTTGTGGGGGTAGCAGGGGTTGCCCCAGAGTTTTGAAACGGAAAAAGGGACCAAATTAGGATTTCTGGTTGGTGTTGGCACTGAAACTGATATTTGGTCAGTCTTTATTGTCTACAGATGGCTCCGGTAGTTCACTCTAAAAATGATTACCATATCCTCAGGGAGGGGTTATGAAAGCCCATTATCCTCTTTAAACTTTTTTTTTGCAATCTCTGTGCAGTTTTAACTTGTAACAAGCAGCCCTTTTTATCCAGCTAAACCAGTTCTGATAATGCGACTTTGAAAGCTCATGTAAGTAAGCTGGGCTTTTTTTAACTGTTAGTGAAGACTTGGGGAAGTTGGTGAAATACTTGGGGTGGCCAGACCACAGCAGCTCCCAGAGCACTATCTTCATGCTGTGTTTTGCCCCTCCGGAGATAGGTCTCAGTCAAAGTTGAGATGGCACCATCTCAGCAGGCAGTGGTCAGGCACCCGGGCATCATCAAAGCCCATAAAGGGTTGCTTTTTTCAGGTGTCCTGGGAAGTGAGGGAACTGGAGCCTGTTCCTCCTTGACTGCTGTCAGGTGTAACCAGTGATGATCAGCGGGCCCCTTAGAGATGCAGGTGGTCTGCAGGCTCTGCCTAACAGTGAGTGGGCCCTCATTACCTCTAACCTGTGTGTCCTGAAGGTGATTCTACAGGGATGCACCCTGAAATTTGCCAAACTTATTTCAGATGCCTTGATGGCATCCCCAAATAGCCCCCCCCCCCCCCAAATAAAAGGGGCAACTACTCCAGCTGGAGGCCTTTGAGCAATTGCCTGCCTAGGAGCAGACTAATTTGTTTTCCTCAAGAAGGGCAGATTCTGCTGACCCAGAGTATCTGAGTTCTGTGTGGAGACTAGAGTTGATAACTTCTGTCAGGATAGACAGAATTCTTGCTTAATTTGACCTGTTGTGAGACTGTATTATAATATGAAGATATGCCTACAAACACCCTGATTGGGTGCTTTCATTTGAGAGCTGTGCCCTTTGGCCTGCTAATGGGGCTATGGATCTTTTTCCAAGGCCATGGTAGATGGCAGCTCATCTTGCAAGCAGGGGAAACAGGTACATCCCTACTTGGATCTGAGATGACTTTAGAAGTGAATTGAAAGTTGGCCATGGTGTACATGCTCAATAATGAGGGTCCCAGAAAACAGCAAGGCAACCGATCTGCAAAATCCAACGTGGAAAACAAACAAGCAGATCAGTATAATATCCAAAAAACTTTATTGAAGATACCGTGTATAAGACAAATGCCCGACACAGGCCGTGTTTTGCCCAACGATAGGGCTGCGTCAGGGGCTAGTCTGTATCTTTCTCAAATAAGAGCGGTATCAAATAATATAACAGGACAAGGATACAAGGAATTTGCATCATAAAAAACCAGCATGAGCAGCTCAAAATAGCATATCCTGCGTGAAGCCAGATAATGGATAAATAGTCGGCTAACAAGGTCATGCAAGATTGGTGGTCACTGTGGGAGGCAGCTTGGTCCATCAGTAAGTTGGAAGTGAGGGCCATTCGCTTAGCCCTTCAGCGGTTCCTTCCCCGTTAAGGGGGAAGGCAATCCATGTGATATCTGGTAGTGCCTCAGCAATGATTTACATCAACAAGCGGGGCAACTGGGAGTGCAGCGGTAGTACTGGAAGCCAGCTGGTTTAGCAGTTTGTGGAATTTAATCTTTCCACAATCTTGGTTGTGAACACTGCAGGGATGGAAAATGTGCAGGTGGATTTTCTCAGGCAAAAGGCTCTGGATCTGGGAGAGTAGGAGCTCAGCTCCCTGGCCTTCTTGGGTCTGATAGATCAATGGGACTCTCTGTGCTTTGATTTAATGGCATTGCACTGGAGTGCAAAGTATTCCCAATTGTTCAATTGCAGGAAGGAGTACAGGTTAGCAGAAATAAGTGCCCATGGTTCAGCCCTGGCCACTGCAGGAGCCTCTGTGTATTTCCACCCTGGCTCCTGGTTGGCAGAATTGCATAACATAAGAATACCCATACTGGGTAACATTCCATGCTACCAATCCCGGGGCAAGCTGTGGCTTCTCCCCTGTTTATCTCAGAAGGGCGGCCAGGTGCCAGTTTTTGTAATCCCAGTAGCTCCAGATTGGCCTCATCGACTATGGTATGCAGATCTTGTGCACCTGCTGGCGAGTCATCACTTGGGGATTATGTGGCAGGGTCTAGTAGAGAAGGATAATCCACATCCTTTTTATCTTTTGGTACGGCAGTGATCATTGCTGTCTGAGGAACAGGGGCTACCTTGGTCATTCTAATCTGCTGACGGCCTACAGTCTACATCCTTGGTGTGCATCCATGTTCGGCGGATGTTTGAGTACTGGTGTGCTGTGTGCGAGATCGCCCCTTGGCAAGCAGTAGTGCCTGTTATTGTGGCGTTTTTGCAGAAAGGCCTGGAGAAGGGCTTGACTTTGAGCTCCCTAAAAGTCCAAGTGGCGGCTCTTTTGTTTCTCCCAGGCAAGTTTCATGGGTTCTCCCTCATGGGGCAGGTGGATATTGTGCAGTGTGAAGCACATTGGCCTCTGCTCTGGGCTGTCTTTCCATAGTTGGACCTTAACCTGGTTCTCAAAGCCTTGACAGGCCTGCTGTTCGTCTTTGAAGAGGGCTTCCCTGAAAGATCTCACCCAGAAGGTGTGTTTTTTTTTTGTCTGATAGCCATTTGTTCTGCCAGGCAGTTGTCCAAACTGAAGGCTCTGTTTTGCAGGGGTCCCTACTTGTGCTGTGCCTTTGTTTTTACCAAAAGTGGTCTCTCCATTTCATGTGAATTAGCTGATCTCTCTTCTGACTTATTAAGAATCTTCATGGAAGCTACATAGGCTGGATGTCTACGTGGTATTGCTACATTATTTGAAGGTTAACAGCTCCTTTCAAATCTTGGTTACGCTTTTCATGTTTCAGGGACTACACAAAAGTCAGGTGGCCTCTAAATCTTCCATAGCTCAGTGGATTAAGATTGAGGTTTGAGGTGGCATACATTTATTTATCAGAGAGTTGTCTCTGCTAGTGTGTGCATATTCCACTTGGGCAAAGGAGATTTCCTGGGTAAGGTGGTGTGGTCCTTACCATGTTTTGTGGTACACTACAAGATTGATGATCTAACCAGGATGTGGCCTTTGGCAGAGCAGTGATTCAGGGGTTCTTGCCTTTTCCCTCCCTGTAAAGTATTGTTTTTGAACATCCCATTGTTTTGGACTGGTCTAGTATTATAATCAGGAAATTGAAATGTATTCATACCTGTTAATTCCTTTCCTTGATTTCTGCTAGACCAGTCCAGGGTCCACACTGGAAGACTTCAATGTGGGCGTTATCTTTTGGGATCTGTCTTGTCTATTTATGGGTTTTGTATGTAGTTAGTTTAGTTATGCTTCATTGTTATATGCTGCAGTGGTTTCCTATGAGGTAAAAAATTGGTGTGCGATATGTTTCCATGTTCTGCTTTGGTAGTAACATACTGAAGAGTTCCAGGCAGCATCAGCCCTAATACCTATGTTGTCACTGGAAGAGTTCAGTATCTGTACCTCAGTCTACTGGTAGGGAGATGCAGACTATTGGACTAGACTTGTTTAGCAGGACTTAAGTAAAGAAAATGAATAGATATTCACCTTTTCTACAGAACGTAACTAAAATGGGCTGAGATATAGACATGGGGGAAGCCACTACTTGCCTTGGGATTGGTAGCATGGAATGTTGCTACTATTTGGGTTTCTGCCAAGGTACTTGTGACCTGAATTGGCCACTGTTGGAAGCAGGATACTGAGCTAGATAGACCATTATGACCCAGTATGGCTATTCTGATGTTCTTGTAACAAGTCCATGATGATTAACAATCCTTCCTTGACATATATGCTGCACTGTTCATCAAAACCTGTTTATCTCCAAAGTAATGGAAAAAGGTGAATTATAGCTAGATCTTCTAATTCTAGGGATTTATAAATGGTAAATTTAGTTTCTTTTCAAGCCAGTTGGAGTTTTTGGAAGATGTTAAAATTCTGTGTATCAGTGTTTTTATACCACAAAGTACATTTTAGGCACACTTTTAATGGATTCCATTCTTGACATGATTTTAGTAAATAGTTTAACTTGATCTTTGATGTACTCTCTCTAACCACCCTCATCATCCCCAGCATTAATTTCCTTTTATTTCTTGGGGCCCATCGTCATGGTCAGCAGTCACATGTACCACCCAGTCTCTCTTGCTTCTCTCATTCTTCCCACCCTGTCCTGACTCAGTCTTTCCCTTACCTCATCATATCCCCATCAGGTTCCCCTTCAGTCCACTATCTGTGGTCTCATTCTCAACCCACGTGTCTTTCCATCATTGTTCTCAGCAGTTATTCAAGCTCTCTGCAGTTTTCTTTCAGTCCACTGGCTTTACCACTGTGCTTCAGGATCATCTCCTCTCCTGTGACCCCCATACTCTCTCCAGTCCCACATGGTATCATGCTTTTCTTTCCCTTTAATTATTTGTGAACTCTTTTTAGTGGGTTAATTGATATTTTTCCATGAGTTTTTTGTTTTTCCCATGAATTTTGTTTTTCTTATTTTGTTTTGATATATTTTGCCTTTTCTTCTTTTTGACCACAATATGCAAACCTATACTACTACTACTACTACTAATAGTTTCTATAACGCTACTAGATGCAACACTGTACACATGTGCAGGCACTTTCTTTTTCTCTAGGGGGCTCACAATCTAAGTTTTTCTACCTTGGGTAATGGAGGATTCGGTTACTTGCCCAGAGTCACAAGAAGCTACAGTCGCAGTTGAACCCAATCACCCAGGATCTCATTCTGCTGCACTAACTATTAGACTACTCTTCCACTCCATATCCTGTTTGGAGCAGGAATATTTCAGTGTGGCCATGTCTTTCTCCTTTGCTGCATGGCAAAGCAGAAGTTGCCTAATTCATTGTGACCATAGCTGCCTCTCCTCATGACTGTAGTATGAGAGGCTATTCCTGTTGTGATGACATCATCACAGTATGACCAAGTGGTGCAATTTCATTTGGCTCACACTTTTTTCAGTTGTAGCTCAAGATGAGTTACATTCAGGTACAGTAGGTATTTCCTTGTTCCTGGAAGACTCACAATCTAAGTTTATATCTGAGGCAATGGTTAAGTGACTTGCCCAAGATCACAAGGAGCAGCAGTGGAGTTTGAGCCAATCTTCTCTGGTTGTCAGTTTGGTTCTCTAACCATTAGACCACTCCTCTACTCCACTTAGGATTTATTTGTTATATCTGGAAAACCCAATTTATCCATGTTTAATTCTAGAAGGCTTATATGAGTTGGGATAGACCTTGGGGTCAGTTATAATCAAGAATCAAAAGTCCTAATTAATATCTTGACCTTACTGTGTTTTGAATCCCCGTAGTGATATACTCTGTGATATTTCTCTGCCTGAACTCCTTTCCTCGTATTCTCTGGCACACAAAAATTGAAGAGAACCCCTTGATACAGTGTGAAAGATTGATTTATCTCTAATTTCATACTCTTTTTCTGATATTTTCAGCTTCCCTTGAAACATAGTTTGTTTAGCTCTACTTATTTCTTTTTCTGTAACTTTAATCATCAAAAGCCTTTGTGTGAGTTGGGCTCACTATCTTTAATATCTGCGCTGAAAAACTTCCAGCCAAGGTATTCTTTGTTTCCTGCTGTCGTTAAGCTGAATTTCACTTGTACCTTAAAGTAGCTGGGTTTGGTCTCCCTACAGGCTTCACTAGATTGATAGCCCAGCCTACCCCTCCTTCCTTGATGCACATACATACCTTTCAACTGTGCGTAAGTCTGCCAGTAGAAGGGGGAATGCATCGTTGTGCCACAGTGTAAGTGTTCACTTTTCAGCTTATTTCCTTTTAATGATTAATGCCTTAATATAACACCAAATCCTTTCCTCCCAATGTAAGACTATCCAGGTTGGATTGCTCCTTTGCCTTCTGTCAAATCATAGGTATGTGCTGGTCCCTTGTCGCAACTCACTTGCTCAATAGTGTTTCCTCTGTTTTTTTTTTCCAGGGTGGTTATGGATATGTCCTACCACTGACTATATAATCTTTGCAGGTGAGCGATGAGGGGGTAAGGGAAAGGCTGTTTGTATCATAGTGCTAGCCCATCACCAGGTCTCACCATCTTCCCTATGTTTCTCTTCTCAGCTTCCCTTTCACTAGTGAACAAATTTCAGGAAAATATTGTCACCAACCAGGAAAGGGATCTAGGTGTCATTGTTGATGATATGTTGAAACCCTCTTCTCAATGTGCTCAGTGGTGGCTAAGAAAGCAAATAGAATGTTAGGTATTATTAGGAAAGGAATGGAAAACAAAAATTAGAATGTTATAATGTATCGCACTTCAAATACTGTGCAATTCTGGTCACTGCATCTCAAAAAAGATGGAATTAGAAAAGGTACAGAGAAGGGTGAAAAAAAATGATAGAGGGGATGGGACGACTTCTCTATGAGGAAAGGCTAAAGCAGCCAGGGCTCTTCAGCTTGGAGAGAAGACGGCTGATTGGAGATATGATAGAGGTCTATAAAATGAGCAGAGTGGAACAGATAGATGTGAATCACTTATTTACTCTTTCCAAAAGTACTAGGACTGGGAGACATGCAGTGAAGCTACAAAGTAGTAAATTTAAAACAAATTCTAGAAAATATCAACGTGTAGTTAAACTCTGGAATACGTTGCCAGAAAATGTGGTAAAAGCAGTTAGCTTAGTAGAGTTTTAAAAGGTGTGGATAACTTTCTAAAAAAAAGTCTGTAAGCCATTATTAAGATGGACTTGAGTAAAATCCACTGCTTGTTTCTAGGATAAGCATCATAAAATGTATTGTACTGTTTTGGGATTTTGCTAGGTACTTGTTACCTGGATTGGCCACTGTTGGAAACAGGATGTTGGGCTTGATGGACCTTCGGTCTGTCCCAGTATGGCAACGCTTATGTTATGTTATGGTAATAGTAGCAGCGGCGCTTCACAATCAAGGAATTCTTGTTCATCCTTACCTGGAGGACTGGTTAATTTGTGCAAAGTCGTATCAGGAAAGTTGCCAGGTGACAGTACAGGTAGTGCAGTTCTTGTAGTCGTTAGACTGGGTGATCAGTCCGCTCAAGAGCGTTTGGTGCCGTCCCAGACTTTAGAATATTTGGGGGTCATGTTTGACACATTGACAGGACATGTGTATCTTCCGTTGACACATCATCAAGTTGCAGTCACAAGTCGGAGATCTCCGAGGTCGTTCGACCCCCTGTGCTCTGGATTATCTTCAGGTTTTGGGGTCTATGGCGGTGGCAATAGAAGCAGTGCAGTGGGTCAGGGCTCACATGCGCAGTCTCCAGCGGTCTCTTCTTTCCTGGTGGTCGCCTCAGACAGATTCCTTGGGGTCAAACTGCCTCTTCCTGCTGTAGTGCACTGGAATCTACGGTACATAAGTACTTAAGTATTGCCATACTGGGAAAGACCAAAGGTCCATCGAGCCCAGCATCCTGTTTCCAACAGTGGCCAATCCAGGTCACAAATACCTGGCAAGATCCCAAAAATGTACAAAACGTTTTATACTGGCTCAACAGCAACAGTTTGTCCAAGGGAGTGAGGTTGGATCCTCCTTGTAGGACGGAAGTGACCACAGATACCAGTCTCGGGCTGGGGAGCCCACTGTATGGGTGAGCCAGCTCAGGGGTGCTGGTCGGTGGAGGAGACCTCTCCATCAATTTGTTGGAGAGCAGCGCAATTCATGTAGCTTTACTTCTGTTTTGCAGTCTCATAGAGGGCAAGGCAGTCAGTGTTGTCGGACAACACTACAGTGGTGGCGCATGTCAGTCAGCAAGGAGGAACAAGAAGTCTTGCTCTGGAGTGGGAGACGGCGATTCTCTTAGAGTGAGCAGAGCGTCATCTAGAAGATCTGTCGGCATCACATGTAGCAGGAGTTCTCAATGTTCAGGCGGACTACCTCAGTCAATAGATGTTGGATCCAGGGGAATGGTCTCTCAGTCCCGAGGCGTTCAACATGATAGTCCACTGGTGTGGTGTCCTGATGATGGACTGGATGGCGACTCAGTGCAATGCGAAAGTACTATGCTTCTTCAGTTGCATAAAAGAACAGATCTTGGAGGGTCTGGATGCTGTCTTCTGTCCATGGCCGTTGGGGCTTCTGTAAGTGTTTTCTCCCTGGCTGCTGATAGGCCAAGTCGTTCAGAGAATAGAAAAATACACAGTTTGGGTGATCCTAATAACTCTGGATTGACCAAGATGTCCTTGGTATGCAGATCTCTGTCAGCTGCTTGTAGCTCCCGAGCTCCATCTTCCGGACTTGGCCGGTCTGTTACCTCAGAGACCGGTGCTCATGCCGAATCCAGCTCGATTTTGTCTTACGGCTTGGCTCTTGAAAGGGCTAGGCTACGGAAGTACATTCTCGCTGTTGTCAGTCTACTTCCTTGGCGTATGTGCACATCTGGTGGATATTTGAAGCCTGGTGTGCAGATCGAGAGATCTCTTCTCTGCAGGCTTCTGTTCCGCAAGTATTTGAATTTCTTCAGAATGGTTTCCAAAAGGGCTTGGCCTTGGTTTCTCTGAAGGTTCAGATAGCTGCGTTGTCTTGTTTCCGAGGACGATATGGTTCGGTTTCTGAGAGGCGTCGATTTATTGTGTCCTCCTCTGCCTTCTGCTTTTCCCTCTTGGGATCTTAATTTGGTCCTCTTAGTACTTGTTCGTCCTCCTTTTGAGCTGCTGTCTTCCATCTCCATTAAGGATCTTACCCTGAAATCGGTCTTTTTGGTAGCCATTTCATCAGTGATAACGTTTCCGAATTGCAAGCTCTTTCCTGCAGATCTCCTTTTCTGGAGTTTTTAGAGGATCGTGTGGTTTTGTGGCCAGTGCCTGCCTTTCTACTGAAGGTTTTGTCCTTTCATACTAATCAACCCATAGTTTTGCTGTCTTTGGGATCTTCCATGGGATTAGAGGATCAGCGTTCATTACGTAGGCTTGATGTTCGGACAGTCTTGCCTCAGTATGTCAAGTGGACTGATGAGTTTTGGCGGTCAGACCGTCTCTTCATTTTGCTAGGGGATGGATGCAAGGGTTTGACTGCGTCTAAGGCCACTCTAGCCAGGTGGATTAAGGAAGTCATTGATTCAGCTTATCTTCTCAAAGGTAACACTGTTCCAGATTGCATTAAAGCTCATTCTAGTGTTAAGCTGTGTCCTGGGCAGAGTATTCTTTGGTGTCTCCGGTAGATATTCGTAAGGCGGCTACCTGGTCTTCTCTACATTCCTTTGCTCAGCATTACAGAGTGGATATGCAAGCGCATTGAGACACAGTGTTTGGTCGAAGGGTCCTGTGGGTGAGCCTGCTTCGGTCCCTCCCTTAAGTGACTGCTTTGATATTTCCCACCAGTCATGCTGGGCTGGTCTAGAGGGACGATAAGGAAGGAGAAATTAGGTCCTACCTGCTAATTTGCTTTCCTTTAGTCCCTCCGGACCAGCCCAGCTCCCTCCCGCTGCAGTTGTTGTTATGGTTTTACTCTGGTGAAGGATTTTTTTTTAACGAGTTGGTTCCACGTGTTTGTCTTTGTTGAAACAGGTTTCTTTTTCTAATGGAAGAATTAAAAAAAAAAAGAGAGAGGCATCATTTTTATATGTCTCTATAGAAGCATATATTTAACTATGTAGTTAGTGTTGGTCATAGCCAGTGTGTGTTTGCACTATCAATGTTCGAGGCTGTACACTCCAGCGGTGCACACATGCTTACTTTCTTTCTTTTGGCTTTGCTACTGGGTATACTGAGGCTTGAAGGTGCTGAGTTGGGTTCTTATTGGCTCTCAAGTTTTAATGTTCTCAGTCTCCACCTGCTGGAAGGCATGCAGTGCACAACCCACCAGTAGTGCTGGGCAGGTCCGGAGGGACTAAAGGAAAGCAAATTAATAGGTAAGACCTAATTTCTCCATAGGTAATCATTGCTGGGTTTCATATAAGTTGCCACCATCCAGCAGATGGTTCTTGGAATCTTTGTGATGATATATTGTAATTCTCAGCTTACTGCACAGCAGCTGTCCAAAAAAGCAAGTGTAATGTCAGGAATTATTTTGACCCCCCCCCCCCCCTTAGAATATCATAATGCCACTGTATACATATGATTTCAGCCACACTTTGAATATTGTATGCAATTCTAGTTGCCCCATCTTAAAGATAAACTTAAAGAAGTGAGCCTTGTTGCAAACACGGTGAAGGAGACTTGAAGTTATTAAGATGGTCATAGCTCCGCAAATCAATTATATTTGAGCATGCTGCAAATTTTATACTAGAAAAGGAAAATCAAAAACTGGATAAACTATTATTTTATATCAAAATCTCACACGCCATATAGCATTGTCCACTGTGAAAGCACCAAAAGAACAAGAAAGCTTTTCCAGATTTCTATTTGTATCTTCCGGCATTTATACTTAGGGCTGGGACACAATGGTACATAGAGCCAGAATCACAAGAATAGCAATGCACATGGTGAAATGTATTTGAAGGGAAACCCCCAAGGAGAAAAGTAGAATAAAGATTTCCATAATTTACCTTGTGCTACTTGCAGCTAATTGGAAGCAAGCAAGCAGAAGCTGCAGTGGTGGAGATTTGGATACACAAAATTAGACAAATTATCTGCTAAGGTGCAAGGGAAAGAATCCCGGGGCCCTTTAAAGAGTATGAGGGTTAGAAGGAAAGGATTGTAAAATAGGACATTAGAAGAAAATAAATTAGCGAGGAGAAGGAGTCCCACCAGAGAATGAAGGATGAGGGACAGGAACGATCATGGCAGTTGGTTCAGTTGCAGAGCACATCAATTCATGTATATGATGAATCTCTTCGTAAAGGTGGTTAAAATAGATCCCAAAAAAACAAAAGTTGAGAGTTGGATTTGGAAGAAAACAGGATTGTATCTGATTTACACATAATTGATTTTAAAAATGAAAGGATATGAAGGAATATCCAGCAAGTTAACTGAAGAAACAGAGTGATTAAGAGAACAGTGTAATAGAAGGACCTATTTTATGTGGCTTTGGAAACTGGAGTGGTTCCTTAAGTCTGGAGAAGAGCATGCAGTCTCCATATGGGTGGTAAAAGGAAGAATTGGAAACTTAGTTTGGTTAGTTTTGCCTCAATGATGGGAAAATGAATGGAAAATCTATTGAACTATGTACAGATCAGTAGACTGCAGGATCTGTGGCACAATGACTTTACCAGAGGCACATTGTGTGAAGAGTTGGTCTGGGTCTGCCTCTCTGCAGCTGTCTTAGGGCCTGTGTTGGCTGCAGTGGCAGTGTCTTCTCCCAGGCCAACAGAAGGCACCAAGTGCCAACTTTAGGTGCTTAGCTGACCCTAGGAATCTTCTACCCCTGGTGTTAATAATTCAGTGTTTGAGACCTCCTAGATCATACCTGAAAAAGGGGGTCCCATAAACTCATGTACAACATCACCACCTTACATTTGTTATATTAATCTAATAAAATGTATCACAGTCTAGAGAAGATCAGCTGGGTTTCTTGAACTAATGTAGCTGCCAGAACTCTACTAAATTACACTTTAAATTCCAATCCAAAAGAATGAAACTTCATTATCCTCCTGCTCGATCAATCCAGCAGATGGAGGCAGAGAACACTAAGTTTGATTGATACAGTCTTGGAATTTGTGAGTCATGGACAGATGGTTACAGACTGAATTGATGCAGCAGGATTTCCTGTGGTCTGGTATCCTGTAGGTAGGTTTTGGCCTGTGCCTCTGAGGTTGAGCTCAGTACCTTGTCGGTAGTTCTTAGGGATTGGACCATGGACCTTGCCGTTGATTAAGCCAGAGCAAATCCCCTGTACCAGGCTCAGACCCACAAGTCTTTCCTACTAGGCCGCAGTGGTTTAGGTGGTGTGGTCCCTGCCCCTGCAGGTCTCTATCATGGAAGAATGGTAAGTAGGTGGTGTCCATCTGGTATGAGCTTCCATACCTTCGGTTTCTTCTCTTTCTACTCTTATGCCTCAAGTCATTGGTTTGGAGCTCTGGCCCTTAATGTTTTTATTTTTTAAGTACAGTACTGCTAAAGGGCCAAGGTAGGCTAAGTCAGAGAGGCTGCTTGGGGAAGCACTAGCAGTTGAGTGTGGGAGCAGTGGAGCCGAAGTTTGGACTGCTTGTACCAGCATGCCGGATTTAGGAAACTGTTACAGTGCATGTGGCAAATGTTGAATGAGCAGTGTGACTGCGTCCATTGCAATGGAGACATGGTGATGCAGTCATTTGCTTTCACTCCTGGTGAAACAGCAAGAGGAAGCTTGGGCTGCAAAGAAGAGGCCAACTGAATTTCAGTTTTGGCTTTGTGCTGAAACTGTCCCAAAATCCTCATTTGGCTGTGTTTCCAGTTTTAGCCGAAAATGGTGGTGCATTTTTGGAAGAAACTGAAACTGTGTCCTGTGGCACCACCCCCCCCCCCCCCCCCGGCCTTTCTTATCACCCTAGTGGCTAGTTGGGACATGAGTGATCCCCAGTTGCTCCTGACTCCCCTGTTCACAGTCAAAATGACTGTTGTGGCTTCCAGCGACAGTCTCATGGCAATTGTTTTGAAATTGCAGCTGGCACTTTCAAGGGAAGGATCTTAGTCTGGTAGATGAGGGGAAAAGGGAACAGAGCAAAGAAGGAGAGAAGGGAACAGGTATTGTTGCAAACCCCAGCCCTCTGGTTTAAGGTTGATCAGAATTTATAGTTTGTAGTGATGTATAGATTTTTTTGGAGACGGACACTTCATTGACTCTTCTGGAGAAACCAGAGCAGGTGAAAAGCTGGATTGGTAGCACACATTAACCTGTGGCTGGATGGCTTTAAGGCAGTGGTTCCAAAACCTGGTCCTGGAGGCACCCCAACCAGTCAGGTTTTGAGGATATCCACAATGAATATTCATGAGAGTGATTTGCATACAGTGGAGGCAGTGTATGCAGATATCTTTCATTGCTAGTCATTGTGGATATCTTGAAAACTTGACTGGCTGGGATGCCTCCAGGACCAGGTTTGGAAATCACTTCTGTAAGGTAAAAGTGCAGGCGTGGCTCTTCTCTCAACTGAGATCCAGGGTCTGTCTTCTCTCATGCCTCCTCAAAGATAGCCTGGTTCTTCCCAGGCTTACCGTGCTGGGACTCTGGAGCTTTTGTTCTACATGCATTCTCACAAACTGGCTGACTTCTTACTGTGCTGGGATTCAAGAGTTTCTACCTTTTATCCTGTCACAAAAGTGAGCTGGCTTCTTTTAGATCCCTTCCACAGATTGGATACAGGAGCTTCATTGCAGTAGCTTTACCAAGGGTGCTGCCTTTGGAGAGGGCTGAGGCTTCTATGATATCATAAGGAATTTAATTACCTCTTAAACCAAAAGATTTTAAAAAGTGTACAGGTTGTAGTGTGTGTTATGAATATTCTGACTCTGAAGTCAAGGTCTGTCCCACTTAAGACCCGGGAGCTCTGCCTCTGAGCCATAGTGTGGTTCCAGAAAGGCAGTTTCCACTGTGACTGTCCCTGATGCCTTCAAACATGCCGTAGTCACCCCACTCCTCAAAAAACCTTCACTGGATCCTACCTCTCCTTCCAACTATTGCCCCATCTCCCTCCTCTCTTTCTTATCCAAGATACTAGAACGTGCTGTCCACCGTCGCTGCGTCGACTTTCTTTCTTCTCAAGCTATTCTTGATCCACTCCAATCTGGCTTTCGTCCCCTTCATTCAACTGAAACAGCACTTGCTAAAGTCTCCAATGATCTATTCCTGGCTAAATCCAAAGGGCTCTACTCTATCCTCATCCTTCTTGATCTTTCTGCTGCTTTTGACACTGTTTGATGCTGTCCTCACTTGAATTTCAGAACTCTGATCTTTCTTGGTTTTCTTCTTATCTCTCTCAGCGTACTTTTAGTGTATACTCTGGTGGATCCTCCTCTTCCTCTATCCCGCTCTCAGTGGGTGTACCTCAAGGATCTGTCCTAGGACCTCTCCTTTTCTCCATCTATACTTCCTCCCTTGGTGCTCTGATCTCAGCCCAAGGTTTTCAATATCACCTTTACGCTGATGACTCCCAGATCTACCTCTCCACACCAGAAATCTCGGCAGAAATCCAGGCCAAGATATCTACCTGCCTGTCTGACATTGCTGCTTGGATGTCTCACTGCCACCTGAAGCTCAATATGTCCAAAACTGAGCTCCTTATCTTCCCACCTAAACCAACCTCTCCCCTTCCCCCACGCTCTATTTCTGTTGACAACACGCTCATTCTTCCTGTCTCATCTGCTCGTAACCTTGGGGTCATCTTCGACTCCTCCCTCTCCTTCTCTGCACATATTCAACAGATTGCTAAAACCTGTTGTTTCTTCCTCTATAATATCGCCAAAATTCGCCCTCTCCTTTCTGAGCACGCTACCAGAACCCTCATCCACACTCTCATCACCTCTCGCTTGGACTATTGCAACTTGCTTCTCACAGGTCTTCCACTCAGCCATCTCTCTCCTCTTCAATCTGCTCAAAATTCTGCTGCACGATTAATATTTCGCCAAAGTCGCTATGCCCATATCAGCCCTCTTCTGAAGTCACTTCACTGGCTCCCTATCCGTTTTCGTATGCAGTTCAAGCTCCTCTTATTAACCTATAAGTGCATTCACTCTGCTGCCCCTCACTACCTTTCCACCCTCATTTCTCCCTACACTCCTTCCCAGGAACTCCGTTCACTAGGCAGGTCTCTCCTAATTGCACCCTTTTCCTCCATCACTAACTCCAGACTCCGTTCCTTTTATCTCACCGCACCTTATGCCTGGAATAGACTTCCTGAGCCATTACGTCAAGCTCCATGCCTGGCCGCCTTCAAATCCGGGCTAAAGGCCTACCTGTTTGCTGCTGCTTTTAATTCCTAACTTGTCACCTGCTCGTAACCTTATCTTGTCTTCCTCTCTTCAATAGTCCCTTTTTCCTATGTGTCCTATCTGTCTGTCCTACCCTTATCCCTTATTTGGCCTGTCTGTCCTGATTTAGATTGTAAGCTCTTTTGCGCAGGGATTGTCTTTTCTTCATGTTCAGTTGCGTACGACTGGTAGCGCTATAGAAATGATTTGTAGTAGTAGTTTGGAAGGTAAGAAGAATGCAGCTCTTGCCCAGAGATATAACAGAAACAGCTGGACTCATCCGGGCTCAGATGGAGGCCATTGTACAGTCTAAGCCAGATGGGAGCCAGTGCTCATCACTGTGGTCTGTATGTACTAAGTTGAGACCCAGAACAAACAGCCACCACCTGCACTAGGTTGAGACCTGGCACTCATCACTGCTGTTGCCATTTGCACTTGGTTGAGACATGGTGCTCACCACCACCACCTATTGGTCCAAGCTCAGACCCAGTGCTCATGGTCAGTGCTCACTGTTATCACCTGAGCTGGATAGTGAAGTATGTCAAAAACCATCTTGTTCCTCATCTGTCCTTCAGCCCAGATTGATACCAGAGTGTGCCAGTTTTTTCTTATTCATGAGAAGGTACTGAAGCTGCATTCCCTGGTAGAGCATTTTGCTCTAATTTGACCCAGACATTATCTGCAGCTTTTGAGCTCTATGTTGGCAGCATTGGAAGTAGTGCCCTGGTGTCCATTTCACATGCATTCACTTCAGCATGCTCTCTTCTCGGTGGTTGTTCAAGTAATAGGAGTTAGATATTTGGCTGCCCTTGATGGCTTCCATGACGGAGGAGCTGGAGTGCTTGAGTTCCATACAGCACCTTTTTAAGGGGGCATACTTAAACCTGTTGAACTGAGTAGTTGTAATGATTGATGTCAGCCTGCTAGGCTGTAGAGCCCACTGTATTGGGCACTTGATGTAGGATCTTGGCCTATAAGTCATCTAGAGATGAGGTCCATCTGAAGGAAAAGGAAGTCTAGGTGATGTTTCACATTACCGCAGTAGTGGCTTATGTCAGCAAGCAAGTGGACTCCAGGAGTGCAGCCATTGCTTAGGAGAGCAGCTGGCTCTGCGGCTGAGTGTAGAATAAACTTTGAGCAATCTTAGTGACACGTATAACCAGAGTGGATAATGTTCATGGAGTGTTCTGAATCTGGGGCAGTGGGAGTTGGGTCCTGCTGCAAAATGTCAAGGCTCCTCAAGTCTTATGTTCTTAGGCTTCAGCCACAGAAAATTGTTTAGTGTTGCCAGAATTGAGGTGCACCTGCAGCCAAGACTGCCTTCGGATTGCTCATCAGTCATGTCTTTTGGAAGGTAGCCAGTCATCCATTCCTGATCATCTTGGTGGCCCCAGATTGGCCTCTCAGACAATGGTTTGCCAAACTGGTCTGGCTGTTGGTGGAACCAGTTGCCTTGGGGTACAGGGCCATTTGTCATAGAGGATCCAGATCCATTCTGCCTTACGGTCTGGCTCTTGAAAGGGTCCAATTGAATTGCAAGGGTTACATGTGGTAATCACTGCTTCGTTGAAAACACATAGAACTTCAACCTCCTGGTTGTATGTTGATATCTATCGCCATTTGAGATATGGTATGGGAGCTCCCTTAAAATTCAGGTGGCAGCCTTGCTTAATTTTAGAGCATGTGTGAAGGGTGCTTTGCTAGCAGTTCACCCAGATATTTCTTGTTTTCTGTGAGGGGTGGGGCATATCTGACTCCTCTTTAGCCACTTGTACCACAGTGGGATCTTAACCTTGGCCTAAATGTCCTAGTGTCCCCCTCCCGCATTTGAGATTTATTGAAAGAGGTTTTCCTGGTGGCGATCTCTTCAGTCGGGCATGTTTCGGAATGGCTAGCTGTTTCTTGTAGAGATCTATGGCTATCATTTGTGGCAGATTGTCTTTCTCCCTACGGTTCCATCCTTCTTATTTGAGGCGTTCTCGCTTTGTCTCAGCAACCAGGCCATCTCATTACTGGATTTTTCAAGAGAAAAAAAGATTTGGGTAACTAGGGAGCAGTGTTTTCAAATGGGTTATTTTTGCACATACAATGACCTTGCTCCTAAGCCAAGGTATGTGGAGTATGATTTTAGTTTCTCAAGTGTTCTGCCATAGTGCTTGCATTGTGTGAAGGAGAGCTTCCTTCTGGAGTTCATAAGATCTAACATATATAGACGACCTATCACATCAGAAATGGTTGCCTATTAGATTACTGGAGCAAAACAGTGGCCCACTGTCACTCCAACTTTGGTAAGGACTCTTATTTCTCTTGTGGACTTTTTCAAATACCTGGGTGTGTATATTGATAACCAACTTTCTTTTGACACTCAAGTTTTTCATGTTGTTTGCACCTGTTTTGGGGCGCTACAGCAATTTCATCACTCTTCTCTTGACCATGATTCCCAACTATCACTACTATATTACATGTAACCTTAAGACAGCTTCGGAGGCCGTATCTTGCTAAGGATGTAAAAAGACTAGAAGCGGTCCAGAGGAAGGTGACAAAAATGGTATGGGGTTTGCACCAAAAGACATTTGAGAAAAGATTGGAAGACCTGAATATATATATCCTAGAGAAAAGAAGGGACAGGGAGATATGATACATATGTTTAAATACTTGATTGACATTAATATAGAAGCAAATCTTTTTCAGAGAAGGGGAAATGGTAAAACTAGAGGACATGAATTGAGGTTGCGGGGTGGTATACTTAGGAGTAATGTCAGGAAATTCTTTTTCAGAGAGAGGGTGGTTGAAGCCTGGAATGCTCTCCCGAGGGAGGTGATAGAAAAACTGTGACAGAATTCAAAATGGCATGGGATAAACACAGAAGATCTCTAATTAGAAAATGAATGGTATAAAAAAATCTAAACTTAAATTGCTGCTTCCATAGCATCCCACAGATCAATCCAGAGACTTGTGGGTTATGTCCCTCTACCAGCAGGTGGAGATAGAGAGAACTTCAGAGGTTTACTATATGTGGTCATGTGCAGTCACCTTAACTTCATTATTCTCTCTTATCTAGCAGGTGGATGGTAATATCTGTGCAGCTCTGGATTGATTGACTCCTGGCCTGGTCCCCTGGGTCTAGTTGAGCTTCTGGAGTCTGAGATGTCCTGGGACTTGGGTGAACACCAGGTACACACAGTGGATCCAAAAAGAGTCCTCTCTCATGTGATGTCTTTCCAAACAATATCTTTATTAAAATCAATAAAAACCCGACACGAATCATGTTTCGGCCACACCGCCCTGCATCAGGGGTTTATCAGCTTTAGTTGAAACAGATGAAACAGCTGAATTGCAATCAAATTGTAAAAGGCCAGAATGTCTTGAAGGCTGTAGTATTCACACTCTTTCTCAGGAATCCCCTAGCTGTGGCTGGCAGGGAATGGAGGCTTCTTCAGTCACCATTGGCAGGGCAGGGGAGGCTTCCCTCAACTCCCCCCAGGGCCTCTGGGTGCACACCTGGTGGTGCCAGGTCCCTCCCTTTTTCCCCTTTCAACTCCTCCTCTGCCTGACTGGGGTTTGTGGTTCTCACTCTCCTGACTTCAAAAGGAGTGTGAGGTTTCTTTTGCTCTGGCGTCCTCTTCTGCCTTTAAAAAAAAAAAAAAAAAAAAGAAAATGCCGTTGAGCACTGTTTAAAAAAAAAAAAATCTCAGTCTGAGATTTGTCCAGCACAGCAAGCTCATGCCAGTTTGCAGTACCGGCTGAATGGTGTGAGGACCGACTTGGCATGTGACAGTGATTCCCGAAGGGGTGAGTAGTCATTATCCTATCTTCACCAATGGGCAGAGCAAAAGCGGCTCCCAGTGTGGGAGCCACTGGGCTGCTGCAGTTTCCCGTGCTGGAGATCCACTGTACAGCCCAACTCTGTGGAGCGGTGTGCTCCTTCCCTCCCAGCTCATTTTGGTGGGCGCAGGTTTTCTTGGGTGTGCATGCGCGCTTGATGGCGCCATCTTTCTTGCCACTCCACATGGCAATGCTGAAGCCCCAGCGCTCCCCTGGGGCCTGATTTGCTTACAAATCAGGCAGTTTTATATGTAGACTTTTCAGAAATGAGACTGGGGGAACTGGTGTGGATCACTCCCAGTTTCTTCATATTTGTTATTTAAGGGCTTCTAAGAAAGGAGGCCTGGAGAGGTTTGCAGACTCCTGTGGGAGTCCTCGGGTTTCCCACAGCTTTGAGTCTCCCACAGCTTTCCAGGGGCGAGGTCGGAGACCTATTAGTCCCCTGCAGCTGTTCTGTGGCAGTGAGAGCCTTAAGCTGCAGCTTGGAAAGTCTTATGGTAGAGATGCCTGTGCTTCACTAGGTGATTTCCACTAAGAATATTTTTGGACCCTCCTTGAGGAGGTTCAGGGTGTGTGTACATCATTAGTGGACAGGAGAAAGGGATCAGGATTAGGGATCCTACTCTAAGTTTTTCACTCTTTCCCTCTTCCCCTTTCTCAGAGCATGGCAGTACAGTTTGTTTAGTTAGTTAGGCTTAGGGCTGTTGACTCCATGTTTCTGTAAGAAATGTTACATTTTGAGGCTAGTGCAGGCCTCTCTGGTTTCTCTTGGTTTCCATGGTAATCCTGCACCCTCTGTACTGTCCTGGTGGAATTTGCTCTGAATGTACTGTTTACATCAAGCTAGTTTTATTCAGGAGGGTGGCTGGCCTTTCAGCCTGAAGGTTACAGGTTCAAGGCTGGTTTTATCCATCCTATTAGAAACTGTGGGCTCAGCTAGGTTTCCAGTGGGGCATATTTTATTTCATTCTCTCTTATTGCTTGCCTGGCCAAGTAGTTCTTACATGACTGGAACAGTTATCAGAACTCTACAGTACTAAAGATTGCCCTTCTCTCTCTCTTTGCACACTGATACTGACCACACCTTTGCATACTAGCCTCAGCTACCCGGTATCTGCAGCGTACCTGGTACCTCTGATTGCTTCTATGGTATTTTTGGCATCTTTTCATGGTATGGGGTACCTAAATTTCATGAGCTACTTCAGTGTAGAGGTAGCTTAATAGTTGTTGCAATCAGCTGAGAGTAAGCACAGAGCTCTAGGGGTGCTGCTTCACGACCTACTGCAGCTTGCTATCTGTAGTGCATAATGGTGCAGCAGCCATATTCTGCTACACCATCTGTCTCTGGTTCTCAGCCGCACTTGTTAGCTCCAATGCGCAGCAGTTATCGTGCATAGTCACACCAGCCAATTCTTGTCCCTATCTGCAAGAAGTTAGCGCTGGCTTAGGCATCAGACCACTGATGTGGCTTCCAAGTCACATTTGGCAACCTTCCTTTTGGAAGTAATCTTGGGACTGGAGAAGATCTAGGGCAGTTGCGTAAAGACCTGAAGGACTTCCAAGTCTCGAAGATTGCCAGGGGACGAGTTTAAGGATGATTTTTAATCCGCTTGGTTTTGTCGTAGGTTTTGTGGGGCCAGGAAAACCACTTTCAGGGTTTCCACTTCCACTACGACAAGCCATATGGCTGCTGGTAGAATGAGCTCTGTTTCAACTCCAGCCTATGCCTGCTGTATCTTCCAGTGATGGAGTCTCAGTTCACTCCTCAGGCAGGACTCCTATACTGGTTTCAGGAGGAGTGGACCAAGATTACCTCAGCTCAGATGTGTCTTAGTTTTCGATCGCACAGTTACAACCTGGACTTCACTTCAGATTTTTCTTGGAGTCTACATGCAAGCTCAAACACTTGTCAGGCAGTTTTTGCCACCTTGCCAACGTTTCTTCCTTTAGGCACAGTCGAGTCTGTCCCCAGTTGCAATTGGGGAATGGGAAGTTGTTCCCCTTGCTTTGTAGTTCCAACCAGGGAGCTTCCTTCCAGCTGAGTTTGGACATCATAAGAGTCTAGGGTGTTTACGGTTCAGCTTTTCACAATGGGAACCTTGCAGTGTGTAATAGTTCTGTGTGGTGGGGAGAGTTTCTAGTCTCCCTGGACATCAAGGAAACTTACTTTCATATTCTCAGTGCTCCTTGTTGCAGAAGGATCTTAGCGATTTGCGACCATGTCATTCAGTCTTTCCATGTTGCCGAGGACATTTTTGCAAGGTCATGGTGGTGGTAGTGGCAGTTTTCCTTTGTGAGGATGGATTGCAGGTTCATCCATACCTCATGACTGGCTGATTTGCGGCTCTCTCTATCAAGAGAGACTGCAAACTTCATCCACGATACCTACTCGTCTTCAGTCCTTAGGATTGGTAATCAGTGTCACCAAGAGTCAGTTGTTTCCCTCACAAATCTTGGCTTTTCGGGGAGTGCTGTTCCATATAGGCTTGGGAAGTCCTTTCTTTCTTTTGCTCCTCAGCAACAGATGCCAACCCAAGTCAGGTTTTACTTTTCCTACCAGGTTCAGGATATGGAAATAGGTTCAAGTTATGGGCACATGGTTCTCTTTCTTGGACATTCCCCCATGGGCCTGAGTCCGTATCAGACCACTTCAGGGGTTCTTTCTCTGCTTTGGTTCCCATCTCTATGGTTCCCTTCAAGCCAGCTTAGTCTCAATGGGTGAGTTCAACACAGCTTTCTGCTGATATTTTAGTTCTGTCTCCCTGAAGGGGGCTATCTGCAGCTTGTAGGCTGCTAGGGTGTGCCGTAGCTGGCGGCAACAGATTTCGGATCCCTTCCAGAAGGCAGATAGTCAACCGTCTCCTCACTTGCCAGATGTAGAGTCAAGGCCGGCTTATTTGCCAATTGTCTTCTATGATTTGTTTCGGGCGTCAAATAAACAGACGTTTTTGGCAGTCACAGCCTGCCATTTGATGTGGTTGCACTGCTGGGTGGTGAATGCAGCTTCTAACGATGGCTGGTTCAGCTCATTTTTCAGGGCAACTATTGTTTGAGGACTCCATGAAGTTGGTGGAAGACCTGGGTGACTTATAGACTCAGCGTCTTCCTGAGGACATGTCTACAAGTTCTTTTTGGTCGGGTCAGGCTCGCCCTTATCTTTATGACACCAGGGCTATCGTCCTGGGCAGCCTAGTTTTCTTTAGCAATCCAGTCCAGGCAGGTTCTCGGAACTCCCGACTTCATCTGTTTGAGATCCTCTGGATTTCTACTGGTGACGGGCGCACAGTACTGTCTTTTCCTCATACAGTGGTTTCTGACTTCCGTCCCTTTCCACCTTTTTCTCTTCCTGCTTCATGGATGTTCACAATATACTCCTAGACTATTTGGAAGTGACCAGCGAGTTCCGTTGGTCAACTCTTGCTTTGCTCGGGACCATAGGAAGGTACCATAAGAAGGCTCGCCATTTTTAGATTGGCAGATGTGGGCATAGAGGTTTTGATGTCAGGAGGATCTTGCCAGGTATCTGTGACCTGGCCACTGTTGGAAACAGGATGCTGGGCTCGATGGACCTTTGGTCTTTCCCAGTATGGCAATACTTATGTACTTGGGCAGACCTTTTGTAGAATAGGTGTCAGTGTGAAGCTGAAGAGCTGTTCCACATAAGTGCCATTTTATTCAAAATCCTTTTAGGGGAGCAGCTGCTCCCCACCTAGCTACGCCGCTGCATAGTGGGGCAGTGCCTGGGATTACCCACTGAGCAGAAGTGACTACCTACATAGCCTTATGCACTGCTAAAGACTGTAGCGGTCTTCTAGTGCTCACCATTTTAAGATTAGCAGATGTAGCGGTGGCAGGATCAGAAGCAGACATATTCAGAACCTGGAAAGCCTTAGGTATATAGGAAGGTGGCGACTCCTTATGAAACACCCACACTGCGGTAGGATCATGTTGTTGTCTGGCTGGTCTCCAGAAAAAGGAATCTGGCTTCAAATGCTGCAGTGGCCGTTGGCTGGGAGAGGCAGTTTCTTCAGCTGGCCTCTGTATGGGACAGTCTCTCCCGTTGTGGGTGGCAGCGCTTTCTTCCAGAGCGCAGTTGACTTCCTTTTCCGTGTCCTGTCTGGCTTTCGTAGCTGCCCTTTGCAATTCAGCCATTTGGTCCTCTGTCCTTCCATGGATGGCTTTTGCAGATCGCCCACTTGATCTGCTGTCCTTCCCTTGCCAGGCTTTGCAGGCTTGGCGTGGCAGCGCTAGGCATTCCAGATTTGATGTGGCAGCGCATGTAACCGCAGCCTGTGGATCATTGCTCCAGTCTGCTGAGGTTGTAGTACCCCGCCCCACTTGAGGACTGCTTTGGTAAATTCCACAAGTCTCTGGATTGATCTGTGGGATGCTATGGAAGGTAAAATTAGTTCTTACCTGATAATTTTCTTTCCATTAGTCCCAACAGATCAATCCAGAGGCCCGCCCTTTGTTGTTCTGGATTGATCATTTTATTCTAGTTGCCTCAGTTTCATCAAATTCCTTCATTTGATTTTTGGCTACAAAAAAAAAAGGCAAAACAAATCAAAACATAAAGGAAACCTTCTGTTACCCTCCCGCAGGAGTGGTTGAGGAGCTTACATGGGCTTTATGCAGGCAAGAGAGGACTTCCTCTTTCGTCTTCCACTGCTTTGGTATCGACAATACTGAAGTTAATACTGACCACATATTGTAAACCTCTGAAGTTCTCTCTATCTCCACCTGCTGGTAGAGGGACATAACCCACAAGTCTCTGAATTCATCTGTTGGGACTAATGGAAAGAAAATTATCAGGTAAGAACTAATTTTACCATGTGTGTGGATTTGTCGAGTGACACACGGTGACTTTGGCTGTGATGAACTAAGGTCAGTGCTGGGCAGACTTCTACAGTCTAAGTCCTGTATATGGCAATCTGATACAGAATGGGCTAGTGAGGGCTTAGACAGCAACGTCAGTGGCTGGAACCTAAGGACAGTGTTGGGCAGACTTTTATGGTTTGTGTCCTTCAAATGACAAGACAGGCTGGAGTGGGCTTCGACAGTAGTTCCAGTAGTTGGAAAGCACTGACAAGGCTGGACAGACTTCTGTGATCTATGTCCCAGAAATGCCAAAGAAAGACCATGATCAAGTATTTTATATCATGTTCATTGTTGATTTAATCATGAATTGATAATGAGTGTGACGGCCATTCAGATCTTTATCTGCCATCACTTACTATGTTTCTCAACTATTGTAATACAGTTTATGCAGGTTTTCCACTTTACCTTTTATAATGTTTTCAGTCAGTACAAAATACCGTGATTGAATCTTTCTGTCATTCCACAAGATTCGATTGGGACTACACTTCTTATGCAACATCATTGGCTTCCTGTTAAATTTAGAGTCCAATTCAAGCTATTTATACTTGCTCACAAAGCCATATATACTGGTTGTCCCCCTTATTTAGCATCTCTTATTACTTCTTACTTGTTTTCCCATCTTCTATGTTCATCTAACACACTAAGTTTACATTCAATTGGAAGTCTCACTTGCAAAGTTCAAGAATGCTCAGAAAACAAGTGTTTTTTTTAAATTAATTTTTAATTTTTTTTGCCCATGCTGCCTAGATACCTGGATGGAGGCGAGCAGTAGGTGTCTGCAACGTTTTACTCCCTAAACTCCTCTTTTTCTTTTATCTCCTTGCTTTCCTATCAGTGAAATGGTGTTCTGTTTTATTATTATAATGTAAACTGCCTTTCTGATGTCAAAGAAAGGTGAAATGTCAAGCATAATAAAAACATCCAAGTGTGCTTGGAAATTCTTTTTAATCAATCTTGTGGCGCCCGAAACAATGGAAAATATTTCTGTATCTTTCTGCTACATTTTCTGGGTCTCAGACAATTTCCTGGTACTTGAAGATCTTTTTACTCTGTACACCAGGCCTTGACAAATTCTCTTTGAATCTAGGAGCCAGAGACCTTTCATTCCTCCTCCAATCTTCCATTGCCCCTCCTAAAGTTCAAGAGTAGGAGAAGGAGGAGGAGCATCCTCTCAAAAATTTGCTACAGCTTCTTTGGGGCCTAATTTACTAACACTGTTTTCTGATTATTTCTGTAGGAAAAGAAAGCTTACTAAATTAGGCTCCTAGTATACTATTACAGTGCTGCCAGAAGCCAGCAGTCCCCTTCCTCAAGTATGCTGTTGGCAGCATGCCTGGGCCCCCAGTAGCTATTCCGGAGATGATTTACTTTGTTTTTTAATTATCTTTAGCACAGAATCTCCACCAGTCTCCCCTTCTTTCATCACCCTCACCACCCAGCCCTTCTCATCACCCCTCTCTCATACCCATCTTTTCTCATTCTTTTATTCATCCCACCCTCAGTCTCCTATTCCTCTTTTCCCATCCTTCCCTTCATTTCCTCTGTCCTTGTCAGAAGTCCTGTCGCCCAGGTGGGCAGGTTTCAGGAGATGTAAGGCTTACTTCTCTCTTTTCTTGCATCTGCGTTGTGTGATTATTTATTTTGCATTTCCATTTCTTAAAGTTTTCCTTTTCTCCAGTTTCACTTCTTTTTATGCTTCAGATATTTCCACTTCTCTGTCATTATCTTCTTTGTTCGTGTCCCTTTTTTTTTTGTTCACCACTTTTTCTGTCCTCTTTTTTTTTTTTTTTTTTTTTTCTTTCGTGCTCCTTTTTAAAAGATTCCCCCCACCCTTTTGCGGTCCCAATCAAAGTCAAACTGACCAAAGCACCAGACCAGGGGATTTTTCTATATTGGCCAACCACCTTACCAAGCACTGACCCTTTCCCTACCGGTCTTTAGAGCTCTAGCGTTCCTCACCAGTAAAAAAAAAAACAAGAGAACTCCTTTGCCTTCATTCAGTGTTTAAAAAAAAAAGAAAACAAACAAACAAAAAAAACTCCAGAAGAAACAGAAGATTTCTGACAGGACCAGGCCTTTCTCTTTTCGATGTGGGGGTACCGTGCTTTAATGTGGTCGACGCTGGTGTTTGAAAGCTGTTCCCGCTGCAGAAGCAGATGCTCCACTGAAGTTTCCCTTCCCCGAGCAGCCTTTTCCCATGCTAAAATGGCGGAAACGCATGTTTTTTGTTTGCTGGCGCGGCACTGTCTTTTCTCCTGATATTAGCTCTGATCCTTTCCCGCCCTGTGGCCTTGTTGTGGACGGAGGGGGAGGGGCGGCTTCTTCTAAAGGACCTTGTGTTCCATTAGAGACTGCTGGCACAGGGGATTCCCCTTTATTTTCCAGGGCCGCCGAGAGGGGGGGACAGGGGGGATAAAAGTCCCCGGGCCCGGGCCTCCAGGGGGGCCCAGCGCCGCCGCCTAGCACGCCCTCCGTCGCTCTCGGAACTAACCTTAAGCCTCTTTTCACTTCGCAGCAAGCAGCAGCAGGGCAGGTCACTCCTTCCTTCCGTGTCCCGCCCTCGCCTGACGTAACATCCGCAAGGGCGGGGCACGGAAGGAAGGAGGATAGGTCTGCCCTGCCGCTGCTTGCTGCGAAGTGAAAGGAGGCTTAAGGTTAGTTCCAAGGGCCCAGCCTGGCAGCGGGTGAAGGGGGGGGGCCCGGCGACCTCGGGTGGGTGGCGACCTCGGGTGGGGGGGCCCGGGGGTGGCCTTGTCCCGGGCTCGGCTCTGGCTCTCGGCAGCCCTATTATTTTCGCCAGCCTTTGGTTTCCTTTACCAAAATCACTGTTGAGTCAGAAACTGTTTGCATGTAGCTGGGGCAGTGGCACAAATTCTTCTCAAACTGCCCCCACTATGCAAGGGGATCCAAGGGAAGAACAGAACTACTTTAAGCTGTTTCTATATCTTCTGAGCAGGATTTCCTCTGCTCCGGGACCCTTAATTTGAACCATTCTTCTTAAGAGATCATGGCCTCAGTAGCCCTTTTTGTGATTGGAGGAGTTTTTATGCCCATCTCGGGCAGATGGGTTGTTGATGGCAAAGTTTTCCAGAAGGAATCTGATGGTCCTGCGATGCACCTTGTTTTTTTTTCGGGGTGCATCAGCCACTCTGGAGGCTTCGCTGGGGCAGGGAGCTTCTGACCTCCACCCCCCCCCCCCCCCCCCCCCAGTTCATTCTGCTGCTCTGTATGCCTATATGTTGCAGAAGTCTGGTAAGGGAACTGACGGTTCCTTTTTGGTTCAGCCTTTGGAGTTTTCTGGCTTGTTCCCTGTCCCAGTCTCTTCTGATGGACCCTGCCCCGAAGAGGGGATGTTTTCTCTCCAGCTCAGCAGTAGGGTCCATTTCTCCCCTGTCTTCCTCTATTCGGAGGTAGTCTTTTCAGGGCAGTCCCTTTCTGCTCAAAGGCAGCAAGAATCACCTGAGCCTGGAAAGCCATGTTTGCCTAAGTGGTGAGTTTAGATCTTCTCCTGCGTTTGGCTAAGGCTGTTCCTGGTATGGGAAATGGTGAACAGCATCGGAGCAGGGCTCCTTGTATGTTGGGCCGCTGAAAGGGCCTATTTAGTGTTTTTTTTTTTTTACAGACTTTTCTGGCCCCTCAGATTTTCTCTGAGGGCAGTTGCTTGAACAGCTTGGAAGTTTCCCTCCTTCCTTTGTGAAACTCTTTTTATACTGGCAGTACAGGCATTGCCTATGAGCACACCACCCTGTGTGTGCCTGGTCTTTGATCTTGGAAGCTCAGCTCAGGGTTGGGCCTGACTGGTTTCTACTTGGATGGGAGACTGCCTGGGAATACCAGGTGCAGTAAGTTTTCTTTTCTGTTTTTCCTGCACCTTTTGCTCCTTTACAGGTGGGAGTTTCTAGGCTTAGTGACTTTGGCTGTACGTTTCTGTGGGAAATCCTATATAATAAAATGCACCTCCAACATTCTGAAGCTGACTGCATGGCTGAGGCATTCCTCCTCACGAGGTTTCTCGGCTTCAGAATGTTGGAGGTGCATTCTATTAAATAGGATTGGTCAGTTCCTTGAAGCACAGCCAGAGCTCAGCGTCCTGCACAGTAACGCTCAGACACCAGAGAGAGAGGGGGGGCCTGACACCAGAGAGAGGGAGGGAGGGGGGCCTGACACCAGAGAGGGGGGGAGGTATCTCTGTCACACACACACACACTCTCTCTCTCTCTCACTCTCACACACTCACTCTCTCTCTCTCTCTCTCACTCTCACACACTCACTCTTACATACTCTACGTCTCACACTGTATCACATTCACTCTTTATGTGTCACACAGTCACTCACACACTCTCTTGGTCTCATACACTCAGTCTCACAGAGAGTCTGTGTCTCACACACACTCTCTCTCTCACAGACTCACACCCAGACTCTCTCTCTCTCTCTCTCTCTCTCTCTCACATTCACTCTCTCTCTCACACACAGTCACTCTCTCATACAATCTCTCAAACACACACTCCGAGGAAAACCTTGCTAGCGCCTGTTTCATTTGTGTCAGAAACGAGCCTTTTTTTTTACTAGTGTTACATATTGTTATTTTCTGGGGCTAGTGCTCTGTTCTCCATGGTAACCATGGAACCTCAGTCCTGTCTTGGGGGCATTTTCTCCAGGTGCAGTAGTTTCAGCAAAATAATTTTATTTTTCTGGAAGATGGTTGGCTTTCAGCCTGAAGGTCACAGGTTTAAGGCTGGTTTGTGCATCATATTAGAAGCTGTGGCCCTTGGCTCCTTCTCTTTGGGGCATATTTTACTTCCCTCTCTCATTCATATTGCTTGCCTTGACAAGCAGTTCTTTCCGTAGCTGGGACAGTTTACACTATTCTACAGTGCCAAAGGTTAGCTTTGGTGGTTTCCCACAGCAGTTCTGCTCTTCTAGTTTTGCTCTCTGACACTGATCAAACTATTGCATTCCAGCTCCAGCTTCCACTGTATCTGTGGCACCTCTAGCTAGCTGTTTGTTGTAGTGTCTCTAAGGCTTTTATTGCACTTTTGCACTTTTTTAAAAATATATCTATTGATTCCACTTTACAACCGAAATCACCGCTGAGTCCATAACAACCCAACTTGAAATTGCCTCAATCAGAATCCATAACAAATCCATGCTTGATCACCTGAATTGTATCTTGTTTTACAGACCACCAGGTAACTGGATCGAAAGCCAGTCAACCTTCATGGACTTCATCTCAAACACCTGTTTAACCAACTCAAACATACTATTACTAGGAGACATTAACCTTCACCTAGAAGATCCAAACTCTGCCAGCGCACGAGAATGCAAAGAATTCCTCCACTTACGGGATCTCAAATGGCCACACATGCAAGCAATCTATGTCAAAGGGCACACACTTGACCTCATCTCACATAAATTGTCCACAGACCAAAACCTAATAATAACTGATACTAAATGGACAGAAACACCATGGACCGACCATTACAAACTAAACCTATCCATAAAGTGACAGAAGAAGGACTCACACTGTATACAAGAATACACAACCTACTGCACAAGAGGCCAAATAGACTCGAAAACATTCTTGCAACAAATATACAAGAGTGAATGGACAACACAAACGGACTCCATACACTACCTCTCTAACTGGGACAAAAGATGTAGAAGATGTACTAGACGAAATAGCACCCCTACATTCAAGAACATCACAAAGACATATCTCGATACCATGGTTCAACGACGAACTGAAAAAAAACTAAAGACACAATCCAGAAAACTCGAAAGAGCATGGAAAAATATAAAATACGAACACACGCTCAAATATAAACACCCCAGACAACACCTTCCCTATTTTAGACAGCCTGAAAATCCTCGGCGCTACTATCGACCGTAACCTTACACTTGAGAGCCAAGTTAACTGCACAACTAAGAAAATGTTCCACGCAATGTGGAAACTCAAACGCATGAAACCATTTTTCCCGAGGGAAACATTTCGCAGCCTGATACAATCAATGGCACTAAGCCATGCAGACTACTGCAATGGAATTTACGCGGGATGCAAAGAATAACTCATAAAGAAACTCCAGACCGCTCAAAACACAGCAGCCAGGCTTATATTTGGAAAAACGCGATTCAAAAGCGCCAAACCCCTCCGAGAAAAACTACACTGGCTACCAATCAAAGAACGTATTGCTTTCAAAATCTGCACCCTGGTCCATAAAATTATCTATGGCGAAGCCCCAGGATTCATGACAGACCTCATAGACCTACCAACAAGAAACACAATCGGAACCACACGAACATACCTAAATCTCCACTACCCAAGCTGCAAAGGACTCAAATACAAATCAACTTATGCATCCAGCTTCTCCTACATAAGCACACAACTGTGGAACGCACTTCAAAAGCTGTGAAAACAACGTACCACCACCTAAACTTCTGGAAATCACTAAAAAGCAACCTGCTCAAAAAGGCATACCCTATCGACCCAACTTAAGTGCCTAAACCCTGCAACACAACGAAACCAAAGTTTGTTATAGACTCTGCATAACTCTTTCTCTCTACGATTCCCCAATTGTATCTGTAACACATGAACCTTACTCGACCACAACAACTCTTTGTATTTGTCTCTCTACCGGAGAAGACGAATGCCTCTACGGTACAATGTAAACCACATTGAGCCTGCAAATAGGTGTGAAAATGTGGGATACAAATGTAATAAATAAATATTGGACAGCTAGCTATATTCAGAGCTACTTCAAGTTAGCCTGCACTTCAATTTTCCCTGCTCTTCTTCCTTAGGAAGTGTTTTTTCTCTTTCCTCTTTGGCCCCCTCATCTGCGGTTTCTCTGTTTGGCTGTTATGAGCTCTCATGTTCAGTTCCAGGCTTTGCCTGTCGACATGGCTGTGACTCCATTCACCTTTCCTAGGTTTCGGAGTTTTGCGGCATCAGAGTGCACCTTGCTCTAGATGAGATCCGAGAGTATATCTTCCTGGGTCTTCTTGGAATCCTTGAGCTGGGTTGTTACCCTTCAAATGAGCCACCTTGTCCCATTCCAGACAGCTCTGGTACAATATTTTTTCTTGACCAAGGACTGGAGGATCTAGGTTCAGACTTGGGTGCGCAGTCTGCTCAGGGCGCTGAGTCCTCGGGCCTGGCTATGCATTCATGTCTTGGGCTCTGTGGCAGACACTTTTGAGGTAGTCCTGTGGGCGGTGCTCATAGATGACATCTACAGCTCTTGCTTCTCGACTGGTGGTCTCCTGTGTTCCAGGAGTGTCAGCAGTGTCTTCCGTGGCTGTTCTCGGTACGTCTGGGCATGAACTGGTGGCTTCGCAATTCCTCCCTGTGGAAGGGATGCCTTGGCGCCTCCGCAGTGGATGGTGGTGGTCACGGATGCGAGTCTCTCGGACTGGAGAGCCCTTTGCCTCCTCCTTCTGTCGCTGGGGTGGTAGATAGCACAGGGGACGGTGTAGCTCATCTCCCACCTGGATCTACTTTTGGTGCTGTTCGTCTTCTAGCCTTTCAGGACACATTGCAGGCCAGGCGGTGCTTGTGCTGTCTCCCCCGCCTGGACCTGCTTTTGGTGCTGTTCGTCTTCTAGCACTTCAGCACATGTTATGGGCTAGGTGGTGCTTGTGCCGTCGGAGAAGATGAGGCGGTGACTGCTTCTTCGACAGAGTGGAACTCAGAGTCAGACTATGGCCATCAGGGTGTGTCGCCCCCATGAAGTGGGCAGAGGACCTCATGTTCTGTTTCTACGCGACCCACTTTGTGAGCTTTTCCTATGGTAAGTTATCTTTTCTGCTGTCTTCTGGTCTCTGCAGAATGGTTATTCCGCAGTAGTGTTTCTCTAACTTGGCCTCAGGTAGAGAGCTCCGTCGGTAGATCTGGTGGTGTCCCGGCTGGATGCCCAGACGCCTTCTTTCTTCTGTCATCGGAGAGAGGGCGATTCGGCAGGGCTGGTTGTTCAATTGCTTCCTTAGCCGGAGGACGTTCTTCGATAGTGTTTCCTCCGTGGCCTCTTTGCGACCAAATTTATTTTGGATCACTCGCCACCAGGATTGAGTCATTCTGGTGGCTCTGGATTAACCACGGCGCTCTTGGTATGGTGCGGCTCCTGGTGGCACCTTCGTTTTGGATCCCCTTGACTCCGGGCTCTTCCTTCTGGGTCCGCTCCTGAGTGGATGATCCCTCTCGCTTTGGTCTTACGGCCTGGTTTTTTGAGAGGCTGACTGAGGAACAGAGTTCTTTGGACCCTATGGTTACTGTTCTGTTGCGATCTTGTATGTGGTCCACTGTCCACTCTAACCGCATATTCTCGGGTGTTCAGGATTTTTTGAGGCTGGTTGCGGCCCACGCTTGGTCTTAATTGCGGGCGTCTGTTCTTCAGCGATTGAGTTCTTTCTGCAGGATGGGTTGCAGAAGGGCCTGGCCTGACCTTGCACTTGAAGGTGGTGCATTTCTTGCAGAATGCTTTGCTCTTCTACTGCTGCGACCTTCTTCTCCCTGAAACCTCATTCGTATTCTCCGAGTCTAGCTTGGGACTCCTTCAGGCATATTTTCAAAGCACTTAGCCTTCCAAAGTTCCATAGGTTTCTATGGAACTTTGGAAGGCTAAGTGCTTTGAAAATATGCATGCATGTCTACCGAGCATTGCTTCGGACTCCTTTTGTTCCTTTGCAGATTCATCTGCTGCTACTAAAGGAAAGAAAATTATCAGCAGGTAAGGCATAATTTTACCATTCATATGTCTGAAGTATAATTTCGAAATGGTGTTTCTATTGGGCACAAGCGCAAATATAGCCACTAAAATAGTTCTTTGAGTCCTCCTCCAAAGAGGATTCCAAAAAATAATTCAAACTGGTCTGGGGTACCTCCACTCAGAACTGTGCCTGAACCAAGGGGGAAGTCGTGTCCATAGACAATCCCAACACTTCTACATCCAGACCATATCAATTGGTGAAATCACTGGTGACTTAGGGAAGTTCAGAAAAGATAAATTATTCTTCCTTGTTTGATTTTCTAAATATTCTATTTTATGATGTAAAAAAAAAAAACCCTCTGATCCTGGAGCAATACATCTGTTTGTTCTTGAAAGACAGTGACTGTTGTAGTTCCAGAGTTTGTGCTTGTACTGATGCTGTCTTGGTAACATTAGTCACATTTTCTGCAACTTGACCAACCACTGTCAAGAAAAGTATTCAAATTCTGTATATCCGATCCACTGTGCTCATGTGGTAAAACACAAAAACTATACTGTGATCGCTCTAGCTAGCACATCAATATACTGGTTCAACCAAAAGGTGAGGGAAAAAACCTCATACTACTGCGGCCCCCCCCCCCCCCCCCCCCCACAGTTTTTTTTTTTACCGGACTGCCAAATTGGGCAAGCCAGGGCTCACAGTGAAAAAGTAATCATAGGTTTAAAAAATCCTCCCACAATTTGTGAATTGAAAAACATTCTTCATTCAAAAATAATGACACTTGTGAATATGAAATGAAAACAAAACCATTTAGCTTAAATAGTGGAAAAGTTCCTGCGTCAATGCTCCATGCTCAGGAGAAATTTGTATGTGAGAACGAGGTCCTGACAGATCTGTTTCGCTTTCGCTTCCTCTGGAGACCTCTACTCAATCCAGATCTGAAAGAAAAACATAAAAACTGCCTGAAAAAACTTCTCAAACCGAAAAGTGCTCCACTCAAACTGCTTCATACTTGCTGCCACGACTTTCGCAACGAGACAGCCTGAGAGCGAAAAGTTTAAAAAATATGGTGCCAGCCCATTTAAAGGGACACCGAACATCAGGCGCCAATCAGGACGGTTGATGTCAGCAACAACTGATACATGGAAAAATAGTCCTCAAAATGCTGCAAAAATAAAGAGTAAAGAATAAAAAAACAAAAGGCAGGCTCCCTTAAGAATGCTGTCCAATGTATTAAGGTGTTCAAGCCCCTCGGCTCTGGAGATTAAATACTGTGAAACAGGAAGTTACATCAAAAGGTGGGAGCAGGCAGAGGAGGGAAGGGCCCAGAGAAGGCTTGTGGGGATCTTGTTCGTAAGATAAATAAGATAAATAAGATAAATAATACAGGAATGTGCAGCCTGGATTGGAAGAGGCAAAGAAGGCCATGAATCCTGGGTGAATGAACACTTAATGGATGTATGAAAGCAAAATGTCTGAGTGAGTAATGTGCAAGGGAGTCTGAGGGATGGATCTGTGACTTACAGCTCTGGAGTTTACCTCTTACTGAAATTCTTTCTTCCCCGCTGAGAGAGAGGAAAAACAAGACTATTCAGAAACGTTTGTGCTCTTAAGGAATATACAGTGGCATAACAATCACTGAACGAACTTGGCAGATCCTGGGGCCACCTGCTGGAGCCTAACACTGGGCTGTGGTAGTGTACTTGGAGGTTAGTGTGCGTTGTACTTACTGCATTGCCGTTCAGCCTCTGATCCCTTCTTTCAATCTCCCAATGTGTCCGGGAAGCAAGAGAAACACTTAGGCACCTCCTTTCAGGCTGTCACAAAGCGAAGTGTTGCAGATCTTACCATGAGATTTGGCTCCAAGATAGCAGAAAAAGAGGCACCAAGCATTTCTCCTGCTTCCTAACTGCGTTGAGAAATTAAGAAATATGAAGGTTAATTGTAAGACACGGTGCTTGCTGTCTCTCTCACTGAGCCCCAGCTCTGACTATATAGTGTCTCGTGCTTTTAGAGCCACTAAGCCTGAGAGGTTTTTAAAAAACGTTTTTGTGACACTGAAACAAAACAGTACTGCCTCTCTCCCCCTTAGGTTTCCATGCTCTCTTTGAATATTTCCAGTGCTACCTTTCTCTCCCTTAGATCCCTTTATTCTCCTTTAATATTTTCAGAGCTGTGGCCTCTTCAGGTTTTGGTTTAATATGTTTATCATTTTTGGTCAGCTATTACATATTTGGCATTTGTGTTTTGTGTGTGTGTGACTGAGGTATTCTGTTAGCATGAATTTTCTATGTAGCATTGTGTAGCAATTTGGCTTGTTTATTTTTTCTGATAGTGGAGGGGATATTTGTGAGGGGAGAGGGGAGTCGGGTTTTGTTGATCCTTGTTCTGTATTGTTTGCGATTTATAAAACATCAGTTGTACAGAATATTGTTTCTTTTTATACTTTAATAAAATGATTTAAGTATAAAAAAATCATAGCTGTTTGAGGCGTGTGCAGCTAGGATTAGACAAAGCTCGTGGGGACAGGGACAAACTTTGTCCCTGTGTCATTCTATAGTTCTGCACCACTGAAGGTCGACCAGACCCAGGAGGAAGAGTCTGTCTTCCCTTTCCTTTTCACATGGGAGAAAACATCAGCACTAGCAGTAAGAATGCAAAGGCGCAGAACAAATTGACCTAGGGTCTGATCAGTCTTTTTTTTTTTTAATGTAAGCTAAATATACATGTAGACTAACTGTCAGCTACTGTACATATTGTGGCAATATTAAGTCACTGTATATGACTTAATATACGACTCTGCCTTTGCTCTAATCTAGGAGTATCTGCATAGTGCCACTGAAAATCCACAGATAGGGAATTTACACATTTAGCTGAAGCTGCTAAATGTAAAAGTTCTTTGAAAATTGACCCAATCGTATATTTCTGTATTTAAATTTTGTTTTTATATTATAAACTGCTTTGCTGTGTGCTATTGGAAGGTGGTCTAGCAAGTTTATAAATAAACTCTATACCAAATTTTAAAAACAAGTAGAGAGAGGACAGAATTTTAAGGAGATGTGGTTACATTAGAAACCTGCATTTTGTATATATGTGTGTCAACACTGCTGTAATATACTGAAACTCTGTGTGGGTCTCTGTCAGTAATTTTTTCCTTTTCTCTCCCACTACCTCAGGTATTTGGTTGATAGCCGTTGGTTCAAACAGTGGAAAAAGTATGTTGGCTTTGACAGCTGGGACAAATACCAGATGGGAGATCAAAATGTGTACCCTGGTCCCATTGATAACACCGGACTTCTCAAAGGTCATTCATTACTACAATAATTGTCTTAAATAGTTTTATCTTTTCTGCCCTATAGCTTTGCCTGAATTTAGTTTGCCATACATTTTTATATTCTGAAATTATTTAACATCTGTTTTCTTGCAAATTTATTTAACAGTGTGTTTTTCTTACATCTTTCTTGCTATAGATAATCAGGAATGCATCTTCTTACAAGGAGATTTTAGAGAAGAATATATTATAAACACATTTTTCTCTCCCCCCCCCCCCCCCCCCCCCCCCCCCCCAGTAATTGGTGTGCCTTTGTACGCATAGCAATTACTGTTTTAAGGCTCCATGGCACATTTCATTATGTAAAACTGATAAGTATACTATGTTTGCTTGTGAAGCTTTGATTTTGTGTTTATTCTGGGAATTACATTTTTTTGTTGTTGCTGCAATTCTTTATACTATATTTGATTTATCTTTCAGTTTTAAATAATTATGACTAGTCATCACAAACACTCTAAGAACTGATATGAATTGAAACTAGCAAACCTTGAAGAGACTTCAGTTCAGATTGTGATTATGGTTTATTTCCTTAGTGCATTCAGCAGGATGAATCCAGCCACTGGTGGGTTGTGTCCATCTACCAGCAGGTGGAGATAGAGATTACTTAAACTGAAGTGAGTGATACTGGATGACCAGCCCTTTCAGTAGCCAGTATATCTCTATCTCCAGCAGGTGGTGGATGACTTCTCATCAGCTTCTGGATTCTTTGTCTGGTGTTTCTCCTGGGCTGTTAGCCAGTTGAGAGTTGGGGGTGTTTGACCATTTGAGGTTCTCTTTGGAGGCATACCTGTTGCTTCGGGTCCCTGCTTCATCTTAGGATCCCCTGGCTCCCAACTTTGTGTACTGGCTGTTCCGCTGCCTTCCTCACCACCACCACCACCACCACCACCACCAACAAAAAAAATAGCCAGCGTAAGGAAAAAATAAAAAGGACAACTTTTGACAGGAATAAAACTCCAGTGTCTTTCTGTGGCCTGCGGACCATGTTACAGTGAGTACTTTTGATTTTTTTTTTCTTGCTCGGCGGTTCTACAATGTGTTCGTCGTCGGCATTTTTTTAAATATTATATTAGGATTTATTTACCACCTTTTTGAAGGAATTCACTCAAGGTAGTGTAAAGAATAAATCAAGCATGAGCAATAGGCAATTACAGCAGTAAAACTATTCAAATGACAATACAAAGTATGGCATAATATACTACTTAAAATGTCAACACAATATGTAGTAGAACATTTTAATAGTGAAGGGTATATGCAAAGATGGAACATATAGATAAGAGGAGTTAGAAAATAAGGTGCCTAATTTAAAGAACGGTGCACATGAGGTCAGAGAGATTGTTAAATATTATCCCAGCTAGAGTAGGAGTGGATAAACATGTCCTGCTGCAGTATGTGCAGCCTGTGTCATTCCTTGTGTGTGTATGTGTGAGACTAACAAGTTAGTTACTTCTTCCATTAAAAGCCTGGTTGAAGAGCCAAGCTTTCACTGGCTTCCTGAGCTAGAGATAGTCTTGTGTTAAGTGGAGCATTTCATGGAGTTCATTCCAGAGTATGGGGGCGTCTCCAGAGAAGGCTCGTTTGCAGGTATCACATTGTGTAATGTGCTTTGGAGAGGGTGTCGTTAGTGATAGTCCTTGAGAGGACCTTAGTGTCCTTGGAGGTGTTTAGAGGATCATCCTATTCTTCAGGTACTCGGGGCCATTTCCTTTAAGGGCCGTCGTTAGTTATAGTCCTTGAGAGGACCTTAGTGTCCTTGGAGGTGTTTAGAGGATCATCCTAATCTTCAGGTACTCGGGGCCATTTCCTTTAAGGGCCTTGAAGATCAGACATAGTTTTAAATTTAGCACTGTATTGTACTGGTAGACAATTAAGTTTTTTGCAAAAATGGTGTGGTGTGGTCATGTCGCTTGCAGGCAGCTTTCTATGAGTCTTGCTGCAGCATTCTGAATCAATTGGAGCTGGTGCAGGCCCTTTGTAGTCAGACCATTATATAGTGCATTCCAGTAAATCCAGTCTTGATGTTATCATGGCATGCATAACTGGGATAAGATTTACCTTATCTATGTAAGGAGAGAGGCAGCATAGCTGTTGCAGATAGTAGAATATTTTTTTTTATTTTTTATTTTATTTTATTTTTTTTACATTTGTACCCCGTGCTTTCCCACTCATGGCAGGCTCAATGCGGCAGGCAATGGAAGGTTAAGTGACTTGCCCAGAGTCACAAGGAGCTGCCTGTGCCAGGAATCGAACTCAGTTCCTCAGTTCCCCAGGACCAAAGTCCACCACCCTAACCACTAGGCCACTCCTCCACTCTTGAAGGTTGCTTGGATTTTAGGGAAGCAGAGTAACAGAGTAACATAGATGACGGCAGAAAAAGACCTGCATGGTCCATCCAGTCTGCCCAACAAGATAAACTCATATGTATTTCAAGGTTCCTGACTTGTGATTTGAGGGGGAGTTCATACTTTCCAAAAGAGATTTTGATGTCGGGTATGTATCCACTTGTGTTAAGGACCCAGAGAATCTCGGTTTTACTTGTGTTCAGGCAAAGTTTGTTGTGTTTAGCCCATTCTTGAATTGATATACAAGTAATCAGTTTATTCAAGGTTGTAGGTAAGTCAGGTTCATTGGGTATAAGTACATAAGTATTGCCATACTGGGACAGATCAACGGCCCATCAAGCCCAGCATCCTGTTTCTAACAGCGGCCAGTCCAGGTGACAAATACCTGGCAAGATCCCCCAAAAAGTATGAAACATTTTATGCTGCTTATCCTGGAAATATTTTCCCCAAGTCCAATTTAATAATGGTCTATGGACTTTTCCTTTAGGAAGCTGTCCAAACCTTTTAAAGCTCTGCTAAGCTAACCGCCTTTACCACATTTTCTGGCAACGATTTCCAGAGTTGAATTACACGTTGAGTGAAGAAAAATTTTCTCCGATTTGTTTTAAATTTACTACTTTGTAGTTTCATCGCATGCCCCCTAGTCCTAGTATTTTTGGAAAGCGTAAACAGATGATTCACATCTACCCGTTTCACTGCACTCATTATTTCATAGACCTCTATCATATCTCCCCTCAGCCATCTTTTCTCCAAGCTGAAGAGCACCAGCCGCTTTAGCCTTTCCTCATAGGGATGTCGTCCCATCCCCTTTATCATTTTTGTCGCCCTTCTCTGCACCTTTTCTAATTCCACTATATGTTTTTTGAGATGCGGCGACCAGAATTGAACACAATTTTGGAGGTGCAGTCGCACCATGGAGCGATACAAAGGCATACAAAAATGTCCTCATTTTTGTTTTCCGTTCCTTTCCTAATAATACCTAACATTCTATTTGCTTTCTTAGCCACCGCAGCACACTCAGCAGAAGGTTTCAACGTATCATCAACGATGACACCTAGAGCCCTTGCTTGGTCAGTGACTCCTAACATGGAACCTTGCATGACGTTTCTACAATTCGGGTTTCTCTTTCCCACATGCATCACTTTGTACTTGCTCACTTTAAACGTTGTCAGCCATTTAGACGCCTAGTCTCCCAGTCTCGTAAGGTCCTCTTGTAATTTTTCACAATCCTCCTGCGATTTAATTACTTTGAATAACTTTGTGTCGTCAGCAAATTTTATTACCTCACTAGTTACCCCCATCTTTAGGTCATTTATAAATATGTTAAAAAGCAGTGGTCCCAGGACAGACACCTGGGGAACCCCACTAACCACCCTTCTCCATTGAGAATACTGACTATTTAACCCTACTCTCTGTTTTCTATCTTTCAACCAGTTTTTAATCCAGAATAGGACACTACCTCCTATCCCATGACTCTCTAATTCCCTCTGGAGTCTTTCATGAGGTACTTTGTCAAACGCCTTCTGAAAATTCAGATAAACAATATCAACCGGCTCACCTTTATCCACGTTTGTTCACCCCTTCAAAGAAATGTAATAGATTGGTGAGGCAAGATTTCCCTTCACTAAATCCATGCTTTTGAATATGCTCTGTAATTTTGTTCTTTATAATAGTCTCTACCATTTTGCCCGGCACCGACTTAAGACTCACCGGTCTATAATTTCCCGTATCTTCTCTGGAACCTTTTTTAAGGCCACCCTCCAATCTTCCGGTACCACGCTCGATTTTAAGGATAAATTACATATAACCAAAAATAGTTCCGCAAGTTCATTTTTCAGTTCTGAGGGATGACTACCATCCGGTCAAGGAGATTTGCTACTCTTCAATTTGTCAAATTGCCCCATTACATCCTCTAGGTCTATAGAGAATTCATTCAGTTTCTCCGACTCATCAGCTTCGAATACCATTTCTGGTACCGGTATCTCTCCCAAATCTTCCTCAGTGAAGGCTGAAGCAAAGAATTCATTTAATCTCTCCGCTATGGCTTTGTCTTCCCCGATTGCCCCTTTTACGCCTCGATCATCTAGCGGTCCAACTGATTCTGTTACCGGCTTCCTGCTTTTAATATATCTAAAAAAAAGTTTTACTATGTGTTTTTGCCTGCAACGCAATGTTTTTTTCAAAGTCCCTCTTTGCATTCCTTATCAACGCTTTGCATTTGACTTGACATTCCTTATGCTATTTCTTATTATTTTCAGTCGGTTCCTTCTTTCATTTTCTGAAGGATTTTCTTTGAGCTCTAATAGCTTCCTTCACCTCACTTTTTAACTATGCCAGCTGTCGTTTGGTCTTCCGTTCTCCTTTTTTAATACGCGGAATATATTTGATTTGGACTTCCAGAATGATGTTTCTGTCCCTCATTCTTGGAGACTTTTAACATACATGCTGACGACCCATCCGACTCTTATGCATCTCAGTTCCTCACTCTGACATCCTCCTTCAACCCTCCAGCTGAGCTCCACCACCCCTACTCACCAAACTGGCCATTGTCTTGACCTCGTCCTCTCCTCTACCTGCTCACCTCCAATTTCTGCACCTCTGCTCTTCTTCTCTCAGATCATCACCTGATCACCTTCACACTTCATCACCCTCCCCCTCAGTCCTGCCCAACACTAACCACTACTTTCAGGAATCTCCAGGCTGTCGACCCTCCCACCTTATCCTCTAGTATCTCTAATCTCCTCCCGTCCATCATGTCCTCCGAGTCTGTCAACAAGGCTGTCTCTACTTACAATGCCACTCTCTCCTCTGCTCTGCACCATCCATCTCCCGTCCCACAAGGTGTACTAATCCCCAGCCCTGGCTGACCCCTTGCATCCGATACCTTCGCTCCTGCGCCCAATCTGCTGAACGCCTCTGGAGGAAATCTCTTACCCATAGTGACTTCATTCATTACAAATTCATGCTATCCTCCTTCCAGTCCTCCCTATTCCTTGCCAAACAGGACTATTACACCCAATTGACTAATTCTCTCGGCTCCAACCCTCGTTGTCTCTTCGCCACCCTTAACTCCCTCCTCAAAGTGCCCTCCGCTCCCACCCCCCCTCTCACTCTCTCCTCAATCACTGGCTGACTACTTCCGTGACAAGGTGCAGAAGATCAACCTCGAATTCACTACCAAGCCACCTCTTCCTCTTCACCCTTTAACCGACTCCCTCAACCAACCAACCCAGGCCTCCTTCTCCTCTTTTCCTGATATCACCGAAGAGGAAACCGCCCACCTTCTTTCCTCCTCAAAATGCACCACCTGTTCCTCTGATCCCATCCCCACTAACTTACTAAACACCATCTCTCCTACTGTCACCCCCCCATCTGTCAAATCCTCAACCTCTCTCTCTCCACTGCAACTGTCCCTGACTCCTTCAAGCATGCTGTAGTCACACCACTCCTCAAAAAACCATCACTAGACCCTACCTGCCCTTCCAACTACTGCCCCATCTCCCTCCTACCCTTCCTCTTCGAGATACTTGAACGCGCCGTTCACAGCCGCTGCCTTGATTTTCTCTCCTCTCATGCCATCCTCGATCCGCTTCTATCCGGTTTTCGCCCTCTACACTCGATAGAAACGGCACTCACTAAAGTCTGTAATGACCTGTTCCTTGCCGAATCCAAAGGTCACTACTCCATCCTCATCCTCCTCGACCTATCCGCTGCTTTTGACACTGTCAGTCATAATTTACTTCTTGCTACACTATCCTCATTTGGGTTCCAGGGCTCTGTCCTCTCCTGGTTCTCCTCTTATCTCTCCCACCGTACCTTCAGAGTACATTCTCATGGATCTTCCTTCACCCCCATCCCGCTCTCTGTTGGAGTTCCTCAGGGATCTGTCCTTGGACCACTTCTTTTTTCAATCTACACCTCTTCCCTGGGCTCGCTGATCTCATCTCATGGTTTCCAATATCATCTTTATGCTGACGACACCCAGCTTTATCTCTCCACACCAGACATCACTGCGGAAACCCAGGCCAAAGTATCGGCCTGCTTATCCGACATTGCTGCCTGGATGTCCAACCGCCACCTGAAACTGAACATGGCCAAGACCGAGCTCATTGTCTTTCCACCCAAATCCACTTCTCCTCTCCCGCCACTCTCTATTTCAGTCGACAACACCCTCATCCTCCCCGTCTCATCTTCCGGCATCCTCAGAGTCATCTTTGACTCCTCCCTCTCCTTCTCTGCCCATATCCAGCAGACAGCCAAGACCTGTTGCTTCTTTCTCTATAACATCAGCAAAATTCGCCCTTTCCTCTCTGAGCACACCACCCGAACTCTCATCCACTCTCTCATTACCTCTCGCCTTGACTACTGCAACCTGCTCCTCACTGGCCACCCATTTAACCATCTATCCCCCCTTCAATCCGTTCAGAACTCTGCTGCGCGTCTTATCTTCCGCCTAGACCGATATGTTCATATCACCCCTCTCCTCAAGTCACTTCACTGGCTTCCGATCAGGTACTGCATACAGTTCAAGCTTCTCCTACTAACCTACAAATGCACTCAATCTGCAACCCCTCACTACCTCTCTACCCTCATCTCCCCTTACGCTCCTACCCGTAACCTCCGCTCACAGGACAAATCCCTCCTCTCAGTACCCGTCTCCACCACTGCCAACTCAAGGCTCCGCCCTTTCTGCCTCGCCTCACCCTATGCTTGTAATAAACTCCCTGAGCCCATACGCCAAGCCCCCTCCCTACCCATCTTCAAATCCTTGCTCAAAGCCCACCTCTTCAATGTCGCTTTCGGCACCTAACCATTGTACCTCTATCCAGGAAATCTAGACTGCCTCAATCTTGATTGACTGCACTTTTTGTCCTTTAGATTGTAAGCTCCTTTGAGCAGGGACTGTCCTTCTTTGTTAATTGTACAGCGCTGCGCAACCCTGGTAGCGCTTTAGAAATGTTAACTAGTAGTAGTAGTTTTGTTTCTTGCAGAATTTTCTATCTATTTGATTCAAGGCTGTCCTTAACATACAATGTTACCTCTCCACCAATTCGATTCACCCTATTACTACGATATAATTTGTACCCCATTATGACAGTTTCCCCTGGTTCTCCTCCTTCTACCTGGTCTCAGAGATGCCTATTATATCTAATTTTTCATTTAGTGCAATATATTCTAACTCTCCCATCTTATTTCTTAGGCTTCTGGCATTCGCATATAGACATTTCAAACTAGATCCTACAGCTCGCCAGGTGCCCTTGGCCTGGATTGGCCACTGTCATGGACAGGATGATGGGCTCGATGGACCCTTGGTCTTTTCCCAGTGTGGCATTACTTATGTACTTATGTGCCTGCTAGAGGCTATCTGTTAATGCTGTGGTACAAAGTTCAAGTTTTAAAACTAAGGGGAAAAGATTATGGAGATTACTTGTTAAAATTTGCTTTTTTAAATTTTTATTCTGCCTATCACTAACCTGCAATTCCTCCTTTAACCCCAATCTTTAAGTTCCCAAATCACAAAGCAAAATAATGTTCACTTACCAGAGAAATTCATCCGCGTAGATCATAGGCGTAGTTTGACTGTTTCATTTGGGGGGGCAAAGGATGGGGCGGAGCATATTAGCATATTCATTTGCATATATACATATGCAAATGATATGCTAATATGGAGGAAGGAAGGAAGGGAAAAAGAGCTGGCTTTTTTTGGGAATAACCATAATGAATATGTATGAGATATCAAGCCAGCTCTTTCTCCTTTCCTTCCTTCTTTCCTCCTTACCCAGCACTCCCTCTTCCACTCCAGTAGTATTTCCCCACCCCCTTTCCCATACCATGCCAGTGTTGACCTTAGAAATGCATAAGCTCTATATGTAGATCCTTCAAGAGGTAGTGTGTCATGATTTAGGCTCTACACCCTTTCTGATGTTTTGGTGCCACCTCAGTAAAGCCAACACACAATCTCTCCACTGCAATACACTATACACAAACTTGTGCAAAAACACACTCATAACCTTACTAAACCATAACAGCACTAATTCCAAGGACAGGACGAGCTGCAACCTTATGCGTGAAAAGGCAGAACTGTAATTACACCAGGCTCTAAAACACCAATACACTACCTCGTGAAAAACACATGACACAAGGAACTAGAAAGCAAAAAATATGAAGGCAAAATACTGAACTGGAAAGTTAACTAAAGAAGTCAGACTCAGCATGCAGCAATACCAGAAAAATTGAAACTTACATGCAAAATTTCACAGATACACATTTCAAAAAGCTGACATATTCCAATTAATAAATTCTGAATAAAATACTTTTTTGTACCTTTGTTGTCTGGACATTTTACTGTTCCATCATGCTGGTTCCAGTTTCCTCTTTTCCTGTCTTTCTGCTAATTCTCCTTCAACTGCTTGCTGTCCATTTGTATTTTCTCTTCTCTCCTGTCTTATTCCATTCCTTCACTACACCTACCTTTGACACATTATTTCTTTTTTAGCTGTTTCCTCTGTTTTTTTTTCTTTGCTGCCTCTCTGTTCACTTAAATTTCACCCTCGTCCTCATCCTTCTCCTTTTTAGTTTTCAGCTATCAAATTCCATTTCCTTCTCTCACCCACTAGCTGCCCCATTCCTCTTCTCAGTCCTTCCTCCAACCTTCCATTTCCTTTCATCTTTAATCAACTCTCCATTACCACATTTCTGCCCCCCTATCACTGTCATTCTCTCATTTGTTTCCTTCCCACCTCCCCTTTGGCCTCTCCCAAATAGTTCCACCATTTGCAGCATCTTCCTCCCTCCAACCTTCTAGCCCAGCACGCCTGCTCCCTTTCTCCCCTTGTAGCCTAATATCTCCCTGTCCCTTCCACACACACATCCACACCCCAGTATCTTCCAGCCCCCCCCTCCCTGTGGTCCAGCATTTCTTCCTCTCTCTCTCCCCTCCCTCCAATTGTCCAGCATTTCTCCCTCGCTCCCTTCTGTCCCTGGATCCACAATCTCCCTCTTTTTCTCTTTCCCCTCTAATGTATATCTATCCCTCCCTCTCATCCATCCCCATGTACAACCTCTCTTCCCTCCTTCTTCTCTCCCACTGCCCACATCACTCTCAGTATCTCCCTTCCTTGCACCCTGGGCCCAACATCTATCTCTTTCATTCTCTTCCTTCCCCTTTTAGCATCCCTCCCATCCCCATACAGCATCTCTCTCTCTGTCTCCCTCCCTCCCACTTCCATGTGCCAACATTTCCCCTTTTCTCTTGCTGTCCCTCCCTCCTCCTCCACATCCAGCATTATTTCTCCCTCTCTCTTCCCCATGCATCTCCCCCCACCAACATTCCCCACCTCTCTCGCTCACCTCTACCTAGCATTACCTCATCACCCCAACAGTGCTCCTGTGACTGTCTCTCCCTGTCTCCCTGCCACCAGCCAGCATGCTGCCTCGGTCTTCCCCGCCGGTGCTGCCTCGGTCCCTGACTGCAGCATTTTTGTCTTCACCCGTCCTGTACCCGTCGCCGTCAGCGCTGCCATTCATTCTCTCACAGGCAGCCTCGTTCCCGCTCCCCTTTGCCGCGTCCTCCGGCTCTCTCTGATGCACTTCCTGTTAAACAGGAAGTGCATCAGAGAGAACCGGAGGAGTGGACGCGGCAAAGGGGAGCGGGAACGAGGCTGCCTGTGAGAGAATGAATGACAGCGCTGACGGCGACGGGTACAGGACGGGTGAAGACAAAAATGCTGCAGGGAGTCAGGGACCGAGGCAGCGCCAGCGGGGAAGACACAATTAAGCCCCGCCAGTTCGCCGGTGCGACTTGCCCTCGCCCCCCCCAATCTACGCCCATGGCGTAGATATAGAACTGAGTGTCCATTGACCGACTCAGTTCAGCTAGTGGCTTGAGGTAGATAGTGAACATAGTAGGTGACAATATCGATCCTTGTGGTACCCCGCAGGTCAGTGCCCATGGTGGAGATGAGTTGCTGCCAAACATTACGGATTGTTGCCTGTCTGATAGGATCTGAACCAGGCAAGTACTGTTCCATTGATACCTGTTTTTGTCAGTTGTGCTAGCATGATATCATGATCCACAGTGTTAAAAGCTGCTGAGAAATCTAGCAGTACTAACACCGAGGCAAATCCCCTGTCTTAGTTTCAGTGAAGATCATCTAGTCTGGATATGAGGACCATTTCTGTTCCATAAACAGATCTGAATCCAGATTGACATGCATCTAGCCAGTTTCTCTCTTCTAGCCAATCATTGATTTGATCACAGACTGTTCTATGTTTCCCTAGAAATGGGGTGTTGGATACAGGCCAATAACTTTCAAGTTTGTCCTCGTCAATGTTGTTTTTCTTTAGCAAAGGTTGAAGCACTGCCTTTTTTAATGCCATTGGTAGTTGCCCATTAGAAAAAGAGGCATTAGCAATTTTAGTAGCATGAGGCCCGTACTTGACTGCTGCACTGTCTTTGATGGGCAGGGGTCGATGGAGCAGGTAGTTGGTCAAAGGTCTCTTAGGATTTTGTCAAGGCTGGTGGCAGCAGGAAAAGGAGGTTCTTGGCGGGCTGCTCAGAGCCCTTGGTTGATTAGAGTTTGTTTCCTTCGGGGCCACCTATTTCCCAGGCTGAGCCTTTGGGCGCACGATCCATTTTGGTTGCTAGCGCTGATGCAGCTCTTGTCAATCAGCTGATGACGATGTCGGAGCTTTTATGCGGCCTGCGGTTTTGGCCTCTTCTTCTTCTGCAGGGGTTCCTTCTTCATCTTTGGTGGCTACTCCGGGTCCTTCTGATGGTACTGGTGTAGCTGGGGAGGGATTTTCTCCAGAGTTGTTTCTTCTTCTTCATCAAGCATGTTTATTGAAGAGGGCACCTCAGTCTTGGCACTTTGCAGATTCCCCCTCTCCCCAGGGTTCCTTTTTTTGGCAGGATTTAGCCCCCCCCCCCCCCCCCGGAACCCTTTGAGAATCCTTCTCAGAAGAGGAGACGGGTGGACTTGGTGTCTGAGGTGGGGTCAGTGGCCCCCTCTTCTCATATGCCTTCACTTGCCACCCTCTCTGGTGACTCCCTTCTTCCCTCTCATCTAGAGGAGTTGGAGGAGGGAGAATTGTTCTAGGAGGAACCAGATGATCCTTCTGCTGTTCGCATTTTCCATAGAAACGAGTTACCTTCTCTGATCTCCAGTGCTTTAGAGGCCTTAAACTTGGCTGACCCTGAGGTGGCTATGGCTGCTGCGGTCAACCCTAAGATGGCCAGCATGAGGAAGCCTTGAAATCATTCCTGGTGCATGAAGCCATTCAGGAGCTCATTTCACCTTAGTGGTCGGACCCGGATGGGGGGTCTCAGGGGCTCTAAGGCTATGGTTCATCTTTACCCAGTGGTTGCTGACCAGACGGACAAGTTTGGCCTCCCTATCGTGTATGCACTGGTGATGGCGGAGGGTGATGTAGGACATGCAGGACAGGTGACTGGAAGCTTCCTTGAAGCGGGTTTTTGAGGTATCCACATTAGCCCTTCAGGCCTCAATTTGTAGTTCGTACACAGCCAGGGTGTGTCTCAGCTGGTTCCAGTGGGCACTGGAGCAAAACCTGGAGACACCTTTTGCCTTGGGATCGGTTGGATCCCACTTAGAATCTGGACTGGCTTATTTGACTGGTTATGATCTTGGCCGTACCTCAGCCAAACAGATGACTCTGGCGGTTTCCTCTCAACAGCAATTGTGGCTCCGTCATTGGGCAGCGGACTTGACCTTGAAGCAGCTTCTCACTAAGTTACCTTTTTGGGGTAAGCTCCAATTTGATGAGGACCTAGGAGAAGATCTGGTGGTCTGCAAGGGTCAGTATCTTCCAGAGGATAGACCCAGGTCTATTCCTCGGATCGGAGCTTCCTGACCTAATTTTCGGGAGGCTTGACTGTACTGTCTGGGCTGGTCCATGCTGGCTTTTCAGTACCACAGATTTCAGCAGCGATCTTGCTTTCGACGGGACTGGAAGCCTGCAGTTACCGTGACTTGTCCAGGAGCTCCTGAATGTTCTTCCCAATGGTGGGGCGCTGATCCATTCGTCAATACGTCAATTCATCAATACCAGGAGGTATTGGATATCATCAGAGACTTTCAAGCTCAAATTTGCGGTGCCTGTAGGCGAGGCATTTTTGGAGTCTCGGTGCGCAACAGTCACCAAATAGGCAGCGGTTGAGGCCACTCTGCAATCCCTGTTGGATCTAGGGGCAGTGGTTCTGGTTCCTCCTTCCGAGGCATGCACTCATTTATTTCGTGGTGTTTCGAAAAGGAAGATCCTTTCGGCCAATCCTTGACCTCCGCAAATTCAATCAGTTCTTGAGGGTCAGATGTTTTCGCATGGAACCGCTACAATCCGTGGTGGCGGCAGTGCAGCCGGGAAAATTTCTGATGGCTTTGGACCTCAAGGAAGCCTATCTGCATATCCTCATTTGGGCTCCGCACCAGCGTTTCCTCCATTTTGTCATTCTAGGATGCCATTTTCAATTCCGGGCCCTACCTGTGGCCTAGCAACGGTTCCGCATACCTTTTCGAAGGTTATGGTGGTGATGGCAACAGCATTTTTCAGTTGGAAAGGAATCCGAGTTCATCCCTACCTGGACAACTGGTTGATTCAGGCGGATACTCTCCAGGAGAGTCAGTGGGCAACCGATCGAGTCATAACACTGTTATGGTCCTTAGGTTGGATTATTAACATTCCCAAGAGTCATTTGATCTAGTCTCAAACCCTGGACTATCTCGGGGTTCACTTTGACACAGTGCAGGGCCGAGTTTTCTTGCCGGATGACAGGAGGGTCAAGCTTCACTCTCAGATTTGCAATATCCTACGGTTGTCGAGCTCTCGAGCCTGGGACTATGTGCATGTGTTGGACTCCATGGCGGCTATTCTGGAGGGGTGTCGTGGGCATGAGCTCACATGTGGCCTTTACAGCTTTCGCCGTTGTCTCAGGACTATGAGCATCATCTCCAGTGGTTCCCCCAAGCCCACTGCAGTCTGGCCTGGTGGCTTCATGACCCACATTTGATAGAGGGGATGCTGCTTGCGACTGCAGTGGGTGATCATGATGACGGATACCAGCCTTTCCAGTTGGGATGCTCATTGTCTCCATCATCATGCGCAGGGCACTTGGACTGTGCTGGAAGCGATTTGGCCAATCAATCAACTGGAACTGCGGGCGGTGATGTATGCCTTAAGGGAGTTTCGGAGTCTTCTGACTGAGAGCGGTCTGAGTCTTTTCAGACAACAGGACGGCAGTGACTTACATCAATCACCAGGGTAGCACTCAGAGCCAGGCTCTGTCGGTCGAGGCAGGTTGCCTCCTAGAGTGGGCGGAAGCCCTTCTTCAGTGTCTCTCGGTGGCTCACATTGTGAAATTTCTAAGCCATCATCTCTTGGATCTCTGAGTAGGCGTTTTACCTGATTTGCTGAAAATGGGGCATGCCAGAGATGGACCTGATGGTGACCCGGGCCAATGCCAAGGTGCCTGTCTTCTTCAGCAAAGGAAAGAATCAGGGTCCGCCAGGCTAGATGCATCTGCTCTTGCCATGGCCCGAGTCAGCTCTGCTATACATCTTCCTTCCGTGGCCATTGTTAGGCAGGGTCCTGCACAGGATCTTGCGACACCGAGGTCAAATCAACCTGTTGACGCTGGATTGGTCATGGTGCCCTTGGTATGTGTACATGGTTTGTCTCCTCATAGAGCTGCCTGTCTGACTTCCAGTCAGCCTCGGTCTCTTACACCAGCGGCTGGTTCAGATAGAGGATCCTTACCGCTTTGGTCTTATGACCTGGCTCTTGAGCGGTAGCGTTTGAGGGGAAAAAGGCTATTTGAATGAGGTGATAGGTACCTTATTGCAAAATTGAAAAAGATCTACATCAATGGCTTATGCCCGAGTGTGGCATCTCTTTGTGATGTGAGGATTGTGCTTGGTTTCCTTTCAAGGCGTCCGTGGCTCAGCTTTTGGCTGTTTTGCAGTATGGCTTGCAGAAGGGATTCACTGCGGGTGCAGGTGGCAGCTCTGGCCTGTTTCCGGGGACGAGTGTCGGGTTCTTCCCTGGCTGCTCACATGGATGTAGTCTGCTTCTTACGGGGAGTGCTACGGCTTCGTCCTCCGCTGCGCCAGCCTTGTCTGACCTGGAACTTGAATTTGGTCCTTAAGGCATTGCAAGGTATGCCTTCTGAGCCCTTGCTCAGGGCTTCTGATGAAGATCTCACCTTAAAGGTGGTGTTTTTGGTTGCTATGGAGTTGGCGCAGAGGGTCTCGGAATTACAGGCCTCTCGTGTCAAGACCCCTTTTTGCAATTTTCGGAGTCTGGCATCACCCTGCAGACGGTGCTTTTCTTTTTACCGAAGATTGTCTCATCGTTTCATATCAGTCAGCCTTTCGTTTCGAGAAGAGAACTATCTGGCAGGTTTCCGGATGCTTAGGTTCTTGGATGTTCGAGTTTTACTCCATTACCTGCAGATGTCCAGTCAGTTTTGGTGGTTAGATCATTTGTTTGTTCTCCTATCCGGTTCTCGATGGGGTGATGCCGCTTCCAAGGCTACTATTGCCAGATGGATAAAGGACGCAATTTCCTCTGCTTATGTCTTGTCTGGCTGGGTGCCGCCGGAGGTGTTGCGAGCTCCACTAGGGCAGAGTCTGCTTCATGGGCAGAAATGTCGTTGCTGTCCCTGGATAAAATCTGTTGTGCGGCTACTTGGGCATCTCTGCACTCTTTTTCTCGTCACTGTGGAGTGGATGTGGCTGCTAGGTCTGATGCTGCCTTTGGAGCGGCTGTATTAGCGTGTCGGGGGGGGGGGGGGGGGGCGGCGGCGCAACAGTTTCCCTCCCTCTCTAGGGATTGCTTTGGTACATTCCACCAGTTGCAGGATTCATCTGTTGCATGTGCTAAGGAAGATAAAATTATGTCTGTCTTGATAATTTTCTTTCCTTTAGCTGTTGCAGATGAATCCAGGATCCCTCTCTTCTTTCTCCGTTGTGCGCCTGTCTGCTGTGTTCTGTTTCTTTCCTGTCTAGATTGTTCAAAAATAAAATTTAACAGAAGGAAAAAGGAGTGCAAATGGAACAGACAGAAGTTAAGTTGTGGCTGTTTTGTCGGCCTGCCATGAGTTGCAGTGTACTTGCGCCTGTTGTTGGTGCACGGTTGGTGAGGAAAGTTTTGGTTTTGTGTTTGACTTCTGCTTTGTGTTGAGACATATACTGGCTACTGAAAGGGCTGGTCATCCAGTATCACTCACTTCATTTAAGTAATCTCTATCTCCACCTGCTGGTAGATGGACACAACCCTCCAGTTGCTGGATTCATCTTCTGTGGCTAAAGGAAAGAAAATTATCAGGTAAGACATAATTTTACTTTCTCTTAATATACTGCTTTTCCTGTGAACATTACAAAGTGGTTTTCATTATAAAATACAAGAGAATTAAAAATAGAAATGGACCACCGATTGAAAATAGGAAATCAAGCACGCACATCAAAGAACCAGAAAAGATAGAATAAAATATTCAAAAGGCTTGTGCTTCTTTTTGTAGGCTTGGATAGGGTGGAGATGTCTCATAGTCCAACATGGCTATACTTGGAGAAATACTCTGATTCCCTTACTGAGAATGAACTATGCTATCTTCTAAGGGCCATCTGTTGGGTTTTCAAGCAGTGTTTCCCAAGTTGGTCCTGGAGTATCCCTTTGCCAGTCAGATTTTCAAGATACCCACAATGAACACACATGAAATTGATTTGCATACACTGGCTGAATTATATGCAAATCTTTCAATGGTCATGATCATCTGACAAAAACCTTCTCAGTTCTATAAGGCAGAGATTTTCGAAACAAGATGGCAACCTCTCCACACCGAGTGTCAGTGGAGAAATGAAACACCTCGTTCACCGATTGGTTATTCAGCTTTTTATGCCAGTGAGATGAGACTCTTGAAGAGAAGTGATGTCAGCATGCTGGCAATTTAATGCAGACAGTTTGACATATTTAACTGTTGAGGTGATACCCCCCCCCCCCCCCCCCAACGTTCCAAGTAAGGATTCTACATTTGGGTGTAAATATAGTAGAGCAAAACTACCAAGGTATAATAATTAAAGAGTACATAAGCATTGCCATGCTGGGACAGACCAAGGGTCCATCGAGCTCAGCACCCTGTCACTGACAGCGGCCAAAAGAACAAGCAATTTGTCCTGCCCATCCTAGAAATACTGTATTCCCTCGTCCATTCAATAACGTTCTATGACTTTTTCCTCCAGGAAGCCATCCAACCCTTTTTTGAAGTCCACTAAGTTAACCGCCTTAACCACCTTTTCCGGCAGCGAATTCCAGAGTTTAACTACGTGTTGAGTGAAGAAAAAGTTCCTCCAATTCGTTTTAAATTTGCCACACTGCAGCTTCATCACATGCCCCCTTGTCCTAGTATTTTTGGAAAGCATAAACAAACGCTCCACATTGACCCGTTCCATTCCACTCATTATCTTAAAGACCTCTATCATATCTCCCCTCAGCCGCCTTTTCTCCAAGCTGAAGAGCCCCAGCCTCTTCAGCCTATCCTGATAGGGAAACTGTCCCATTCCCTGTATCATCTTTGTTGTCCGTGCAGGTCTTTTTCTGCCGTCATCTACTATATGTGTGTTCTCTGCACCTTTTCCAATTCCACTATGACTTTTTTGAAGTGCGGCAACCAGAATTGAGCACAATACTCGAGGTGCGGTCGCACCATGGAGCGATACAACGGCAGAATAATATCCTTATTTTTGTTTTCCATCCCTTTCCTAATGATACCCAACATTCTATTTGCTTTCCTAGCTGCAGCAGCACATTGAGCAGAAGTTTTCAACGTATCATCAACGACGACACCTAGATCCCTTTCTCGGTCCGTGACTCCCAATGCTGAACCTTGCATGACGTAGTTATAGTACCTCTTTCCCAGATACATCACGTTGCACTTGTTCACATTAAACATCATCTGCCATTTAGACGCCCAGTCTCCCAGTCTCGTAAGGTCCTCTTGTAGTTTTTCACAATCTTCCCGCGATGTGACTACTTTGAATAACTTTGTGTCATCAGCAAATTTGATTACCTCACTAGTTACCCCCATCTCTAGATCATTTATGAATGTGCTAAAAAGCAGAGGTCTCAGCTCCGATCTCTGAGGGACCCCGCAAACTACCCTTCTCCATTGCGAATATTGACCTTTTAGTCCTACTCTCTGTTTCCTATCTTTCAACCAGTTTTTAATCCACAGTAAGACACTACCTCCGATCCCATGTCCCTCTAATTTCCTCTGTAGTCTTTCATGAGGGACCTTATCAAACGCCTTCTGAAAATCTAGATACACAATATCAACCGGCTCACCTTTGTCCAAATGTTTGTTTACCCCTTCAAAGAAATGCAGCAGATTGGTGAGGCAAGACTTCCCTTCACTAAATCCATGTTGACTTTGACCCATTAGTCCATGCTTTTGAACGTGTTCTGTAATTTTGTTCTTGATTATAGTCTCTACCATTTTGCCTGGCATCGACGTCAGACTCACTGGTCTATAATTTCCCGGGTCTCCTCTGGAACCTTTTTAAAATATCGGCGTTACATTGGCCACCCTCCTATCTTCCTGTACAACGCTCGATTTTAAGGATAAATTACAAATCAATAACAGTAGCTCCACCAGCTCATTTTTTAGTTCTATCAGTACCCTAGGGTGAATACCATCCGGTCCAGGAGATTTGCTACTCTTCAGTTTGCAGAACTGCTCCATTACGTCTTCCAGATTTACATATATTTCAGTAAGTTTTTCCGACTCCTCAGCTACGAATATCCTGTCCGGCACCAGTATCCCAACCAAATCTTCCTCTGTGAAGACTGAAGCAAAGAACTCTTTTAGTTTTTCTGCTATTTCTGTGTCTTCCTTGATCGCCCCTTTTACACCCTGGTCATCCAGCGGGCCAACCGATTCTTTTGCCGGTTTCCTGCTTTTAATGTATCTAAAAAAATTCTTGCTATCAGTTTTTGCCTCTAACGCTATCTTTCTTTCAAAATCCCTCTTTGCCTTTCTTATCAGCGCTTTGCATCTGACTTGACATTCCTTATGCCGTTTCTTATTTTCCTCTCTCTGTTATAGCAAATGAGCCCAGTGTGCCCAGCCTCCACCCTAAGCTACCACTCAACTTCTGATTCTTAAGTGCAGAAACAGGGAAAAGTCTCCAAAAAATACTCAATAAGATCCTTACCCATTTTCTATGGTTCTAGTGCTTGCCCACATTCCACCTCCCCTCTTCAACCCCCCCCTCCCTTCCTTCATACCCCATACAGACAAGACAATATCAAACATGCCATTTGTCAAAATGGAGATGACATGTAGCGAGCACGCTTGATGTTCTAGGGAGCCCCCAACCCCTCCACTCACACAACCATCATATTGAAAACTACAGTGCACCCAAGAATTTAAGACAACATGGTATTACAGAAATACTGAGCCACAGACACTGCAGCTGTAAAACATGAATTTGAGTAGACCATCCGACGTTGCAATCAGCAGATCTTTTCCAGCTTAGACAGTTTAACACAGCTGTTCCTCACAGTAGGAGACCACTGACTCGGCCATTAGAGGAAGATGGAGAGCACGAATACTTAATTGATTTATGAAAAATCCTGCGCTTTCTCAGGAGTGTCCTAAGGAGTCTGTTTACCACTATGGTTCAGTATGGCAAGATAAGTTAACTTGAAGTGAGCTCCCTTATCTACCAAGGAAGTGCAGATGGCAGTAAAACGTTTCCTGTTTTCCATCAGTGCTACAGAAAAGTCTTGAAATATCCGAACACATTCCCCTTCGTAAGAAAGAGTATCCCTTTTAAGGTGCAGTTGCCACAGAATTTTCTTGCAATGTTGGAAGTTGTGAAATTTAGCTATGATAATCCGAGGGTGCAAATCACCAGCGCGGTAATGACACAATCTCTGTGCATGGTCCAGGCGCACTAACCCCATTCCAGCTGATAAGGGCAATTCCTTTTTGAAGCCACTGTTCCAACGTTGATAAAATCAGAGTTTCAGGTACCGATTCAGGGATGCCCACAAATTATAAATGATCCCTCCTAGATCTATTTTCCAACTCTTCAGTGTGATCATAGTGGAGCTGTACCTGCGTGCTTATCATCACTGTCTGCTCCCGGTCAAGGCCTCATCCTCAGAGAAGATGCATGTTTCCAACTAAGCTGTTCGGGATGTAATATTGGTAAATAAAGTCTCCAAATGTGAAAATTGTTGAAGCGTGGTTCTAGGGCAGCGGCAACCTCCAGGATAATCTCTGTCACTGCTGCCGGAGGAAACTGCAGAGCCTCTGTACTTGTTCCTGCCGCCACATTTGCATCTGCTGCTATATTTTTTTCTCTCTTTCTGGAGCATTTTGCTGGTCTTGGCCACTGGAAAACAAGCCAGATATCTGTCCATGTGCTAACTGCTTGGTTGCAGCGCAGTGTCCATGCCAAAAAATGAATTTTAGGTGCAAAAAGTGGATGAAAGAATCAGAGGCCCCCCAGAGTAGGCAAGAGACGTGTCCATCCCTGCTCAGCACATCATGTGACCTGCCGGAATCACTGTTTTAAAGCAGTGCCTTCATCTGGTGTTTGCATTTTCCAGTGAGGATGAAAACAGGCTTGTCACTTATATTGAGGTTGGAGTTAAAATGAAGAGAAGTGGATAGCTAACATCTTGAGGACAATAAGGCACATGTACCAGGAAGTTTAAAACTTTTGGGTGCATTGACCAACCCATGTTTGGTGACAGTTCCATTGGTGTCAGATGTATTGACACCTGCGCAGGTTTAACTATCAGCGGCTTTGCCACCTTCAGTTGCCTCCTTCGTGTTAATTACTCATTTGAATGACGTTTTCCTTAATGCTGGGCAGGTTTACTATTAAAATAATTTCTTTTGCATCCAGGGTGTGAGAACCAACCTATCCCTTAAACACTTCAGCCAGTTGGATTCAGAGTTGTCTCTGTACTCCATAAATGTTTTGTCCGTTGAGAGTGATTTTTTTGAAAAGCACGCTTTCCATCAGATCCCTTTCTACTCAGGCAGGAAATCTTTCCCCACCAACAGATATGGTTGTTTCCAGTGCTGTCCCAATTTAGTTAGAGATCTTGCAAAAACCCAAGATATCTTAACCCAGTCTTCTTTTATGTCTCTGCTAGACCAGTCCACACAAGCGAATTGTCCCCTTCCTATCAGCAGATGGAAGTAGAGATATTGAACTTTTCCAGTGACATCATTGCTATAAGGGCCGGTGTGGCCTGGAAATTTCCAGTATTTCTGTACCTCTAGCAGATGGTAGGTCTTGTCTGGTACAGCAGATCCCTTTCCTAGTTCTGACTCCCTAGAACACAGTCCAAAGCCTGCGTCTGACTCAGGTTGAGTCAAAGGGCTGAAAGCTCCTGGGACTTGAACCATGGTCCTTTCCTCCATTTGAGCTTGGAGGTGTTTAGTCCTTTGCAGCCACAAGCTATGGTACCATAGGTTTTAGCTTTGTGAGACATTGGTATGGTCACTGCCATACGCCCCCACCAAGACAACCACAACCCCTTCCAACTAGACAATTCAGATCTGATTTGACCCGCTATCTTACCATAATTAATACTGCTCACCCTATTAAGATCACCCAAAATTTGAATCCCCAAATACCGGAATTTACCTTTGGCCCATTTAAAGGGAAATCTCCCACCCAATCTAATTGCCTCCCCTGGGGGTAACAATACGTCCAATATCTCGCTTTTATCCATATTGACCTTGAACCCTGCGCAGTTTTCAAACGTGTCCAAAGTCTCCAATATCTTGGGCAGCGTTTGTTCTGGATCAACCACATACATGAACACATCATCAGCAAATAATGCTATTCTATGTTCCCTCCCCCAACCCTAACTCCTCTCAAGTCGGGGTGTTGGCGTATAACTTCCGCCAAAGGCTCCATATACATCGCAAACAAGAGAGGAGAAAGCGGGCATCCCTGACTGGTACCTCTCTCCACAGGGAAGACATTTGTATATCCCCTGTTTATTCGAAGACAAGCATTTGGATTATCATATAAGGCTGCCAGCCACTTACAAAAACTGCCCCCCAGGCCCATCCGCTCCAACACTGCCCACAAAAATCCCCAACTAACCCTATCAAAGGCCTTTTCCGCATCAATGGCCAACAAAATCATCCCCCTACCTCCCTTCTGCACTTCTTATATCAAATTCAAAGTGTGCCTAATATTATCCCCTACCTGCCTTCTGGGAATAAATCCTGCCTGGTCCGCATTCACTAGCCTGGGCAACACTCTAGCCAGCCTATTAGCCAGTACCTTTGCCACTATCTTCACATCCACATTCAATAACGAAATGGGCCTATATGATCCGCAGCTCCCTGGGTCTTTCCCTGGCTTAGGGATAACCACCACCCCCACCTCAGACATAGATCTGGGAAACCCCCCTCTAAGACTCTATTCCCCACCCTCACTTCATCTACGTAACATTTATAAAATTCCCCTGTATATCCATCTAATCCTGGAGCTTTCCCGTACGGCAACATCTTGATCACACCCTGTGCCTCTCCCAGTCTAGTAGGCTCCCCAATTCTAGCCATATCCTCATCATCCAACTGCTGCAGGGGAATCCTGTCCAGATACTGGGCCCAACCCTCCCCCCAACCCCCCCCCCCCCTTCTGCTCTGTACAATTTTCCGTAATATTTCAAAAACCATTCCCCTGTCTCCTTATCTGTATACTTCCAGCTCCCCCCCTCCCCTTGAATCTTTTGGATATTAGAGCGCCCCTTTCTTGCCCTCAAATATCTGGCTAACATTTTGCTAGATTTATTTGCAAACTCAAAAAATTGTTGCTTTAATTTATAGCGCATAAACTCCACCTCCTCCATCTGTATTTGCATCAATTCTCCTCTCACCTCTCTTAACTCCATCTAAACTCGTGCATCAGGATTCCCCTTGTGCAACTGTTCCAGATATAGCAACCTCCTCCTCATTTCTAAAGAACACTCCCCTCTCTCGCTTCCTATGGGCACCCCATTTTATCAAGACCCCCCCTCACTACCACCTTCAAAGCATCCCAGAGAGTACCATCAGACACTTCTCCATTATCATTAAAATGTCTAAATTCCTGAATAGCCTGTCTGACATTCTCCCTAATATCCTCATCTCCCAAAAAAGTCTCATTCAATCTCCAGACCCCCTGCAATCGTCCAATCCCATACCCTACAATTTAACCCAGGTTGGCACATGATCCGAAACACTAATTGTTTCTATTTCCGCCCCCTCCACCATATGCCTCACGTTGCGATAGATCCATATCCCATCCAGTCTTGAATATGACTGCGCTGCATGGGAGTAAAAGGTATAATCTTGCTGGGTTCCGTGTAGCAATCTCCAGCAATCCACCACCTCTAACCCTTTCATAAGTTGCAACAAGGCTTTTCTCTCGTGCCCACTAAGATAACCTCCCCCTTTTGAGTGGTCCAGCCTAGCATCCGGGCCCAAATTGAAATCCCTCACCACCACTATATGGCCTCCCGCAAAACCCAAACAGTGGCTTAATTCAAATTATTCTTACTGGTACCATCAATATAGATCTTCAATAATTCTTAGGTATCAAGTCAGACTCAAAGCCACTAGTTCTTTAAATTCCAAATTAACCCTCATAAACTTATATATTTTTTATAGATATGTTTTTAGTGACCTCAGCGATGTTCATCGCCAGCAAAACAAGTTTTCATGGCAATGTAAATAACATCTACTTCTTCATAGGGCCACTCTAATGCCTTTCTAAGCTTTTGTAAAAAAAACTTTCAATATATAAATTAACTTATCTTCTTAAATCCTTTTCTCAGTCGGACCCAGTGGTTCTATTGTCCGACATGCATATTTCACTCGAAAGCGAGCTGTCTCAAGGACACTCCCCTATAACACAAAAAAACCCAAATATTAATATATTCTTATCTTCACCCAAAACCCCACGTGTTACCTGGTGCTTCAGCAGAGATGTTAATACTTATATTCTTGTCAAAAAACTCATCCTGGAATCTTTCTAGCGCCAGCTCTGCAATATTTCTTCTTAGCAAAGATAGTGGCAGCGTCTCTCATTCTCGTTTAAATATCATCTGTTAACTGACGTAATAGTCCTTCACCCTGGACTCCCATTGATTTAAAGTTATATTAACAATGCCCATTCTAGCTCAGCATTTAAGCTGGCAGGGGCAACTGTCTGAAGTGGATAAATATACCATTGCTCCCTAAAATTAAGAAGCTTATTAACTGAACCACCCTCCTTTCTTATTCCAATATGTTCTACAAACCTCCATCTCATATCATCCACACTGTGTTGTTTCTGCAGCCAATGCTCAACTAAGGGAGCCTGCTTGTTTTGCGTATTTATTCTAGACTTGTGTTCTGTGAGACGTACCTTAATAGGTCGTGCACTCCTCCCAATATATAGAAGATCACAGGGGCATGTTATAGCATAAACTACATTACTACTATCACAATTAGTCATGGTTATAATCCTCAGAATAGTATCTCTCCCTGGTACCGACCAAGAATTGCCTATGATCGCTAGTGAGCACCATTGACATTGTCCACATATTGTTTGACTTCCCTGTATGTTATTAATAGCTGGAGAGTCAAAAAATGTTTTTGAACCTAGGCGCTCACCTAATGATTTACCTTTCGTATATGATATCAGTGGGAGATTAGAAAAACAAGAATACAATTGAAGAATATTCCAATGCTTTTTTATAATCTTCACTGTTTTTTGACTTATTGCAGTGAAAGGAAGTACACAAGTCAAACAATCTGTGTCTTCTCTTATACTTTCTTTCAACAACCAGGAGCGCTGGGCATACCGCGCTCGTGTGTATGCTTTCTTTATGGCAGATCTAGGATACCCTCTGGCATAAAATCTCAATTTCAATTCTTCTGATTGTTGTTTGAATTCATTTAGAGAGGAGCAAACTCTTCTAACCCTCAAGAATTGGCTAACCGGAAGGTTGTATTTAAGATGATACGGATGGAAACTGCCAAATTGTAAAAGAGTATTTCTACTCACAGGTTTTCGATAAAGAGATGTTGATAAATCTCCCTCGTATATCCACAGATCTAGAAACTCAATAGCTGTTTTATTTGATGACATTGTAAAGGATATATTTACATCTAATGTATTGAGCCACCCAATAAAGTCCAGTAAAGATTGTTCAGACTCCATCTATAGGAAAAAAACATCATGAAGAAAACGTTTCCATATACATACTGCTTTGAAATGTTGAGAAGGGTATATCATCTTACACTCCATTTGCGCAATATATAAAGTGGCTACTGAGGGGGCTAATGTCGCCCCCATTGTCACACCCTGTGTCTGGAGGTAAAAATTGTTATTAAACCAAAAATAGTTATTGATAATGACTAGTTCCACCAATGAAAGTATAAACTCCGATGATATCCGTTGGGACCCCGGTCGTGCTTCCAATATTTCTTTAATGATCTCTAAGGCCCCCCCGCTTGTGGAATTTTTGTGTGTAATGATACAATATCCAAAGTGACCAACCAAGTATTGGCGGTCACATTTTCTACTAATTCCGTTTCCCTTAAAAAATTCAAGGAGTCCTTAATATAAGATGTCATATCTAATACATGTTTCTTAAAAAAAAAAAAAAAAAGGTCAATTAATGTAGATAACGGTTCCAGCACTGATGACTTTGTGGAGACAATCGGATGTCTAGGTGAAGAATCTATATGCTTGTGTATTTTTGGAAGGAAATATATTTTAGGAGTTTGGGGATTTTCTTCCATTAGATATTTTCCTTCTTTTGTGTCAGCATATTAATTTTAATAGCGTCAGTCACTAGTTCTTTAATGCGTTTTTGTAACCCCTCCATAGGATCTTCCAGTAACCTTCTATAGGCTATATGATCATTCATGATACTGCTGTTTATCCCAGATCACCGTTGCTCTTTTTTTATCAGCCTTTACAATGATAATAGAAGGTCCATTTATCAAACTTTCCAAGGCTGACCATTGTCCAGTTGTTAAATTTTTTTTTACTTTCTTATGGTAATAGTTTCTTTCAATATCTTCTAGATCACGGAAGATCAATTCTCTAAATGTTGAAACCACCGGGTTTATAGGTCCTGGGGTATACCATCTAGAGGGTGGCTTAACCATTGATATAGCAATAGAACTAGGATGGTTAATGACGTATATTTTGCATTGTAATTTACGAAAAAATTTTTGCAGAGACACCCGAAGGCGGAATGGGTCATGACGAGTCGTAGGCACATAACCTAATCCCAAATTTAATAGGTCTATTTGTTCATCTGTCAGCTCATATGATGAAATAGTCACTATAGTTTCCGGGGCCTCCGTCCTCGGGAGTCCCCCGAGTGATCTTGATCTTTGTGGAACTGCTGCTGTTTCTGTTGAGCCATTTTGGCTCATGTTCTCATATTGCCTTGATCTCGACCTTCCCCCATACGTACATCTGATTCTAAAAACCAACAGCTCCTCCTTTAGCTTTTGAAAAAATTCCCCCTGATTCCCATTTGGAGCATAAATATTAATCAGCGTAAGTTCCTTACCCTCTAACCAACCTCTAAGGGCCACACACCTCCCTTCCTTATCCCTAAACACCTGTTTAGTTACAAACCCACAGTTTTGCCTAATTAGGATAGCTATCCCCCCCACCCTCTTTCCCCCCCCCCCCCCGATGTGTCACCAGTTCTTGATACTGCCTACGACGTATCATATGGGTATCCCGTGGTCGCAGGTGAGTTTCTTGCAGAAATGTAAACTCCCATTTCAGTCTCTCCAGTTCTAAACACTCTACTACGCTTCCCATGATTGTTTAATCCATTCACATTCCATGTACCTACCACCAAAGATACTCCCTTCCCCTCCTTCCCCCTCTCCCCTTATCTCCCCCCTCTCCACCCCTTATCTCCACCCTATCTCTCTTCCCCTTCCTCCCCCCCATTAGTGCCGGACCCGCCTACTCGCAGACCAGCCATCACCAAGGAAATGACTCGCAGGCCCAGGGCCTAAAATATCCCTTATTAATGACCCAAGCCCTAACTAGCCTCCATCCCCCCTCCTCCCCCACCTCCACCCCTTGAACTACTGGATGGACCGTGCAGGTCTTTTTCTGTCGTCATCTACTATGTTACTATGTTATGTTACCCCTTCCGCTATAACCCCCCCTTCAAGTCCCTCCCCAGAACCCCACCAACTATTCCCTTTATACTACCCCAGTCCTCTTTTACAGGATGCCATTCATATATGCTGTTCATCTCCACTCCTCCACCCTTTAAGAAATGGACTTCACAGTTGTCTTCCCTCTCGCCCCCTCCTTCTGCCATTTCGTGACCGGAAGAGAATCTTTGACCCGCTCAGCCATCTCCATCTGATTCGGAATTCCTTTGCATTCCAATGCACTCAAAGCTGACCACGCCTCCTCCAGGGTCTTGATCTTGCGTAATTTGCCCTCCACCGTTAGCCACATGGCAAAGGGAAACAGCCATCTATACTGTATCCCTTTAGCTCTCATAAAAACAGTAACTTTCCTAAAGGAACTGCGTTTTTGCAAAGGGGAAATCTGCAAAACAGACCACAATATCCCTCGGAGCAAAGTCGCGCTGTGGTCCTGCCGCCCTGTGGACTCTCTGAATTTATAGGTCCAGCCATTCACTCCTCCCTTTTGGATGTAAAATGAACTCTCACAGCTCCTGGATCACTGTCCGACAGTTGACAAAGAGATCAGACTCAGGAATCCCCTTAAAACACAAATTATTCCTTTGAGACCTGTTCTCCAGGTCTTCCAGCTGCTCCTTTACACTTTGAAGATCATCATGTCCGTCTGCGAGCGCTTGTTGCACCGAACCCACTTCCTTCTTAAGGGCCTTTACCTCTCCCTCCTCCGCCTCACCAACCCCGAGACCCCAAATTGCTCAATTCCGCATGAATGTATCTCAGAGCCATATGAATATCCCTCCAAACTCCGGCAAAGTCCTCTTTGAGATCCTGGAACCATGCTTGTACAGCTCTATTCACCGGCACCCCCATCTCAGATTCTCTCTCCTCCTGCTGGCCAGGCCTCACTGGGTCCTCTGACCCTGCCGCCATTTCCAAACAGCGTCTCATGCCCTGCTTCTCCGTCCGGTTACTGACCCCCGATAGCACAGCAACCGCACAGCTGCTTCCTCCTCTGAAGCGTCCTTTTCAGCCCGTACCACAAACTTAGCTACAAGGCACTTCTGATCCCTCTGCTCGCCCCAGTCCCTGTGCTCCTTCACTCGACTCACAGTTTCTCCAGCCATGCTCACCTCCGGATCACCTTCTGAATCTCGCAGCTCTCCCCTCGCTATTGAGAGCGCTGCCAATCTTCCGACGCGGGGTCCCCGCTCCTGCTCCTCAACTGGTTCGGGTACTAACGCCACAGGGGCCTCCTTATTACCAACAGGGCTCTCCTCAAAGCCCACCTCACCAGCTTGCTCCACGCACCGTGCGACCGATGGCACCGCCATTTTAGCTGAGGCCCGCTCCGACCCCGCGGCTGTTTTTGCTCCTGGGGTCACTGAAAACTTGTATTTTTCTAGCCCCTTCTTCAGCTGCATCTTCTCACTTTTACCCCTCACAACTTTGGCAGTAAAGGGTTTAAAGCTTAATTACTAGCTTGCCCTGATGGAACTCGGTTTTCAAGCTACCATCGCTCCGCGTGACGTCACTTCCTCTATATATACTTGATATATTACCTTTGCTGATGCATAGATCAAAGTGGTTCACAAATTAAAAAAAACAATGAAATGCTGAGCTGGAAAGGAACTACAAATTCAAATAGAACAGTAATACTAATTATACAAAAAAGAAAAATAGGGAGAGAAATTATGCAGTAGTGATAATAACAGGTGAGATAGTTACTGGATGGTTCCCATTCCTTGGTCTCTAAAAGCTAAATGGAACAGATGTGTCTTAACAGTAACTTTAAAATTCTTTTTTTAGTTCCACATGTATTAAATTTTAATTAACAAGTACAACAAGAAACTGTGCAAAAACAATGTAACATGAAACACAGGAAAAACTGCCACATCTGAAAATGAACATCAAACACACTCGTGTACATAATTGTATAGCTTTTCTCAGTGTTTGCTTGTGAATTATTTGTTCATATTTTCTATATAAATTCAGTTCCACCATATGCTAAAGTGAAGATTTAATACATTTCCAATATTTATAATTGCTTTTAATGCAATGGATGGTAATTAACCTAATAAAAGTATTTCATCTGGAGAAATCTCTTCCTTAAGGGTGAGTGATTTTCAAGTGGCTATCTGGAGGGACATGACTTGATTGATCTTCAAAATTGAGGAAATTCTCCTCCAAAGCCAGCCAAAACATCTGCACAATCAAACATTCATATAGCAACGTGTGGCAAGGTATCCACTAACTGAGTGCAAGACTAACACCGATTACTACATTCTGAGTTTCGTTTGTGTGATTTAACTGGGGTCCACAAAGCATAGTGCCCAAGAAATTAGAGAGACTGCGTAATATATGCTAATCTGGAGGCTCTAGGTCCTTTTGCCCAGGACAGTCCCCAGAGCTTATCTGAAGAGCAATAGCCAGATCTCATTCCCACATCTTTGCTACCCCAACAGGCTTTTTACATAGTTACATCCTCTGTGTCTTGATACAATATTGGAGAGAGAAATAATGTGCAAAGACTGAATCCTCTAACAACCTTTCACCTTCATTTTCTACAGGTTGTATTCATCTTCCTTTGCCAATTTTTCTAGCAAACCGATCGATTGTCAATTAAACTGACTGAATTGTTCCATATAGGCAACTTCATATAGAGCAGGCATTCTCCTCTGTGGATACAGCTCCTAACAACTTAAAAGCCTGTATGGTAGCTTGTATCAGTAGACTACAGTCAGATCTCTGAGAAAAAGTCATACCTGACAGGAGATGCAAGGATACTGGAGCCATCAAGAGCTCTTCAAATAATAATCAAGTTGACTTTATAATCTGACCCAAACCCCCAAACCACCCCCCTTTGGTTTAACATAAATGAGGAATGATAACAAAAAAATTTACACCACTCAGATGTTTAGGCTTCTTTAATTTTTAAATAGTTATACGTGACATCTTATTCCAAAGAAATTTAACTAATATGTGCTCTGTAATTTTATACATCAACAGTGGCAACTGTATGGGGAACATACTTGAAATGTAGTTAAGTTTGGGAGCTATCTCCAATTTAATTACATCAAGCCAGCCCCACCAAGAAAGATGTAGTTAGGATCACCTAGTAGTGAGATCTTTCATAACAGTACCACTCAGACAGCTGCAAGAACCATTGTGTAGCATAGTTTTCTGTTTTAAGTAGCAAAAATTTCCAAGGTTGTTCAATTTTTGTAAGCAGCTCTAGATTTGCATTATAAAGTATTGATCTTCTTTTGTAGATGGTGACTCGCTGTCCCTCAAGGAACATCTTATTGATGAACTTGACTATATACTCTTGCCTACAGAGGGCTGGAATAAATTAGTCAGCTGGTACACCTTAATGGAAAGTCAAGAGCCAATAGCACGCAAGGTACACTTTAAGTTATCTTTGTTAATCTCTGTTTTTATTCTTTCCTTGGGACAAATATAAGTAATTATCACCTTGCTTAACTAATGGCTTGAAAAGAAGCTAAGTTATTCTCTTTTATCCTAACCAGACCAGTCAACAACCAGTAGTGAGCTGTGCCCGTCAACCAACAGATAAAGACGAGAGACAAATAGCTTATATGCTGTGCCCTATAGAAGGCAATGTACAGCTCAAGCTTGCCAGTATTTCTCTGTCTCCTGCAGGTGGTGATGGGTCTTATGGAATTCCTTGTCCCTTAAATCCTGAACTAAATCTTAAGAAGTTCAAGTCTAGTCTAGAGCCCTATTATTTTTCTGTGGCATTTTCAAATATGTAGCTCAGTTGGTGGGGGGTCCTGAAGGTACTATATTTACTGAATTGTTCCAGAAATAAAAAAGGGACTTTTACCCTATCCTAGACCTGTAGTGGTACATTTCATAATGGCAACATTGCATTTGGTGATAACGATGGTATGCTAGGGAGATTCTTAGCAGCTTTGGATCTCAATAAAGTGTATCTTAACTTACCGATTTGATCTCCATCATAAGTTCCTTCAGTTTGCCATCCTGGGCCACTACTCTCTGTTTCAAACTGTGCCGTTCAGATTGCATCAATGCCCTAGACCTTGTGAGAGGGTAGGTGAAAGGGGATCCGGGAAGGCACGCAAAAGGGGGGTGCAGGCAGCCAGGGAACCCCAACGGGGCAGACTTCATGTGCACAACACCCACATTCAGAAAGCTGCGCTACCGGAGGCAGAGAGGTTGGTCGGGTTAAGGAAGAAGAGGAGGAACTACCAGTCCCAGAATCCCTCTCTTCCCCACCCAGCTGTGCAAGAGTTAGGGGAGGAGATAGAAGATTGGGAAATGGTCTCTGAGGAAGGTGAGGAGGGCCAGCTGGAGAGGTTGGGGGCGGGGAAGTTGGAGGATAAAATGGAGGTTACTGAAAGACTAGAGGAGGAACAGATGGAGATTGGAGCTCTGGCTCAAACCCGAAAAGCTGCTGTAAGAGGGTGGCTAGCTGTGCCTTGGAGAGACTGGTGGAAGACCAGAGGAGAGAGACTGAGGCGCTGGGGGAGATCTCTACTAAAGAGGAAACAGGTGCAGCCCCTGGGAGATAAAGAGGGCTGGGCACAATTGAAACCCCAGTCTGAACCAGGTGGGACCAAAGCTGTGTAGCTGTGCTGTAAGAAAGACTGTGTAAACTGTTTCATACTGAAAAGGTCTGGGCCTGCAACCTACCAAGCTATTGTGTTTTCTTTCTGATAATGTACTGTTCCCTAAAAGAAGTAATTTTGGCTAAAGTGAAGTTATATGGACTGTTTAAACCCTGAATGAGACTTTGGCAGCAAACCTTAACAACCTTGGGAGTAAGGTGTTTTCCTTTTGTGTCTATGCTGAATGGAAGCAAGAAAATAGTTTTTTTTTCTATAAACGTTTTGCCTTGATTGAGCCTCTGTGGCAACAATAGAGAGAGGAGGAAGTCCTGCAAGCTCTCAGGGGGTCTGGCACTGAGTTTCCAGAACAGGCCAAGGTGGTGTGGAGTGAGGCAACAGTCAGGTGAAGAAGGAAGCTAAGCAGGGTTGAGCCTGGCTGGGTCCTGGAAGGGGGACCCAGCTACAACCTCCAAGGTGATAGTGGTAGTGGGGCAGTTCTCCACCAGGAAGTTATCAGAATGCATCCATATCTAGATAACTAGCTCATCCATTCCAATTCAGAAGAGGAGAGTAGACAAGTAACAGTTGGTACAACTGCTATAATCTCTTGGCAGAGTAATCAGTTTTGAGAAAAGCAACCTAATTTCTTTTCAATGCATCATATATCTAAAAAAAAACAGTTCAGCACCAAGGAGGGAAAGATTTCTTCCCCAGGGAAAGGCTTATGAAGATTCAGGCCCAAATTCTGGAATTTTTGGAAACGTCCCCTCAAGCATGGGACTACATGTAAGTATTGGTCTTTTGCAGCAACCATAGTCAGTCCCATGGGTTTGAGGCCATGTACTCCTGCTGCAGATCTATAAGTGTTGCCTCCTGTGGTCTCTGGCATCACAAAACAGTATGAGATCATGGATGAAGTTCACAAAATCTGATGAAGGGCATGCCAGATTGTAGGGCTAGGGTGTCTGCTATCAGGAACAGATGGTTCCAGGGAAGTGTTTGCAGCTCAAAGCAATCTGGTCAATAAACCACTTGTAGACAAGAGCTAAACAGTTGGAGCTGGAGTCCATTGGAGATCTAGTAATAGGCAAGGTAGCGAGGGTTTTCTCAGACAATGCTAAAGTGATTGCATATGTCAACAAGCAAGGAAGAATGAAGAGAATGACAGTAGCACAGGAGGCTGACCGGCTGTTATGCTGGGCAAGATGTATTTGGTCACCCATATAGCCAGCGTCCAGAACATTCAGGGAGATTTTCTCTGCAGGTATTCTCTCTACACAGGGGGAATGGGAAGTGTCCAATACATCCTTGCTGTCATAAAACATTGGTGGGGGCTTGCGCCTCCTGGATTGATGTCAACAAGGCAAAATGGAAGCAGCAAAGGTCAGCAGGTATGTATGTGCTGGTTCAACCATAGCTGAAATCAGGGATGCTCTGTATATTTCCTCTGTGACTGATGCTAGGAAGTGTAGTGCAGAGGATAGTTTCTCATCCCAGATTGGTCCAGGAGGCCATGGTGCACACACCTAATTCAGCTGAAAGTGGGTCAGGCCATCAGACTTCTGCAGGGGTTGAGGCCTTCTGGTTCAGGGTCTTTTGCTCATAGAGGATCCATTTTGATTTTGTCTTATGGCATGGCTGTTGAGAGGTTGTGTTTGACATGTGGCTATGCAGAGGATGTTATTGCTACCCTGATACTGTGGTGTATCTGTGATTCTGAAGAGTTTGAGTATGGAAAGAGTAGTCTCACCCTTTTGGGCTTCTGGTTTGGAATTTGGAAATATAATTTTATGAGGTTTTTGCTCATAAAATAATCATTGTATTTTATTGTAACATGCTTCAAGGTTTTTTTTTTTATGAGATGTGATGTCAAGTCTCTTGTTCATATAGGAAGGATACAAGAAGGAGTTGACAGTTGGTTCATTGAAGGTACCGGTAGTGGCTTTAGCAGGTTTCAACGGTTGCTTTGAAAAAGGCACCTTTGGCTTTTCATCTGGATGTGCACATTATAGTCTATTATGGACTTGATATACTGCCATTAAAAGCTCATAAATCATAGTGGTGTATAACAAAATCTAAAAACATAGGTGACATAAGAAAGGAACACCAATAAAGAGGACAGACAACATTCATACATTCCAGATGAGAGAGAAAAAAATGGGAAGGGAAAGGAGTCATTGGGTAGGGCAACAGTTCTGATGATGCTGAGCCTGCGGCTGTGAGCAGTTGGCTAGGCTAGTGGAGGAGGGTGTCCATACATCAGGTTTAAAAAGTGGGGGAGGTAATTCCAAAACTTTGGGGCTGTGAAATATGCATAAGATCTAGTATTTTTGTAGTGTGCCTTCTTAGGGGGAGGGTAGCGAAAGGCAATGAGCATTAAGAGACCTAAGAGAATTAGTTGGTATGTAGGGAATGGTCAGAGAGGAGAGATAATACCGCAATAGAGTTGCGGTAGCTGAGTCTGGACATTATGAAAGCATGTATCAGCATATGGAGCGAGGGAATATCTAGATAGCTATGAATGGACTGGAGTCTCCTCAGGAATAGAAATCTAAGTTTAGTAACCTGGGAAACTTGGGAATCAAGTGTTATCTTTGAATCAAAAATAATACTGAGCAAACAGAAGGATTCCACGGTTCATAGAGGCCTATCAAGAGACTTGGGGTAAGGATGGGGTAGGATGGAGTCCTGTGATCCATGAAGTAATAGTTTTGGCTGGGTTAAGGACAAGCCTATGTGAGGCAAGCCAATCTGCTAAGAATTTAGTACAGTTCTATAAGCTGGTAAGGTTGGGGTTAGATGGAGAAATAGGAAAAATAAGGATATCATCTTCATAACATTTTTTTTAAATATTATAGTCTTGTATTAAAGTGGAAAGACTCAGAAGTTAAATAACAGTGGCGATAAGATAGAGCCTAGTGAGAAATGATGTGAACCATGAAAGAACAGAACCCGACAGGTTATTTCACGGAGATGAGAAAGGAGGACAAAATGACTAGGTCGAAAGCCACGGATAGATCTAATGAGGCTTCCAGAACAATGTTGCCTTCGTCAAGGGGAGTCATGGAGATCACTTAAGATAGTTGTAACAGTGGTTCAACTTTATGCCTAGTATTTGTGGAATAAATGTTTGCAGAAACAATAGTATATCTGATCCTTCACTCTTTTCAGGGAGACCCAGCAACTGCACAATATTACGCCGCCTGCAGTTAGCCATGTCCTCTAGATCTTGGTGGATCTCATCTAACTTAATGAGCTGACGTCCCGTGTCCTGGGAATCTTGTGCCTGAGATGGCCACCCACTCTTCGAGTATTTCAAGCTGCTGATGATACTAGGGCAGCTGTGTAGAAATCACTAACATCCCTGTTTTGAGCTCAGCCATTGCATTTAAATTTACTTGTAGTAGTCCAATCAGATCCCGAAGTTTGGCAGAGATAGAAAGCTCTCGATCTTCTGCTGGCGCCTGGTGCAGCCTTCTCAGGCATTGATGGCTCATGTTTTGAATGCTTAGTGGGCCGACTGACTGTAAAAGCAGTGTCAGTTTTTAGAAGATTTGGTCGCCATGTGGTTTCAGATATCAAAGTGGCTTCTCATCAGTTTCAAGTCTCATAGTGTAAGCTGGCAAGAGGACATTGTTGACCACTGGTGGGAGAAAATATCTCAGGTGTCTGTCTTGGATCAGGACATGTGACAACCCCCAGGTGGTACCATTTTAAACATTGATCACGGTTGGCCCCTGCCCCCACTAGACTCTAGGGACTGGCAGTTGATGCTGGGAGGAATGAGCGTGTAGGGATGGGTGCTGATTGGGGCAGGGCCTGTTGAATTTAACAAATAAAGGGAGCAGGGCTTGCACTGCCACATTGAGATTTAGATTCAACAGTTGTAAACTGGGTAGGAACAGTGATCCGGGGGGGTGGGGGGGGGGGGGTGGAATATATACCCATCACCATTATCCCACCACCAATTTTGGATGGGAGGAGAAGAGGGAAACATATTTCAGTCCATTGACCAGTCTTTATCACAGGTTAATGAATCCAGCAGTAATTTTCCAGAGATAAAATAATGTTTAAATGTGTTATTTTATTGCAGGTTAGTCAGTAGGCTGCCAAATTGTCTATAATAATATGACTGGCTTACATGGTTTGATTCAAGGTCTATTGTTTGAACAGAGCCCACTTAATGCAGCTTTTGTGATCATTTACTTATCTAGTTCTATGCCTATCTAGTTTGTCTAAGCCTTTGGAATCTTTATATATCATCTATATATTACTTGTGGACCAGCTCATTAAAAATTATAGGTGGAGCAGTTGTGTGGGGGTGAGGATACTTGACTGTTTTGTTCTCCCCCAGTCTTGCTTACTTCTCTTTCCTTCTGCCCTCTGCTACATTTGCACATCTGATGCTGTATTGCTGTGAGGCAATAGCTGTGCTGTCTCTTGTTTGTCTAGTGGGGCCTGGCCTCCTGGCTAACCATACCACACAGGTTCCTCTGCGTTGTCTCCTGTTAGCCAGTCAGTGCCCACGCTCCCTGTTGCTGTACTGGTCTGTCATGCCCATGTCCTTTTGAGTTTTGTCAGGTGTCAGACTGCATATGCATAAACCAGTCTGCTGATAAACATCTGCCTTTATGTATATGTATAATAATTTTTAACAGGAGCCAGCATTTCTTTATGGTCTGTGTTTTTATTATTATTATTATTATTATTTGTAATAAGATTTCATATTTATGTAGTAGTAGTAACTGAAGGTGGTGGTGTTGAAAGTGATTTTCCAGTAACATTCACATAGATGTTTTTCTTTGCTAAGTATGTTCTTGGTATCATGTGTCAGGCAGATTCTATTTAAAGAACAATCTACATGACCAAAGTACTCCATTAGTGTAGGAGATTGTGACTGCAGTGCCTACTGTCTTCCTTCCCTACTTTTGGGAGGGACCCAGAGGTAAGTTCCCCTGAATGCCATAAAGGTGTTCCTGAATTATTATTTTTCTTAATTTGTTCACTTGCATGCGTATTTGAGCTGATAATGTTGGCTTTATTGTGATTTGTAGTAGCAAATGTCAAATTGTTCCTTAGGTAGATATCAATTCTACAAGTACAGTTAAATATTTTGGGTTGGAGTTTTTGTGTTGACAATATTTATTTTAAAAAGTGTTGACAAAATACCCAGTTTTTCTATAAGTAAACTAGGTGGTTGGAATTATTGCTTGAATAGTTCTTGAATTTGAGTTATTGATTAAGTGGTGTAAGACTTCATTTAGGACAATTTAATATAAAGTTTTCTTTAAAACACTTTGTGGGTACTTTGTTTATCTTTATGCACATGTGATCATAACTTTTGCCTAAATTATGTAGATATTTGATACACATAATACAGAAGCATGTGTAATTATTTGTATCTAATAAGCTTGTCCCCTAGTTCTTGCTGTTTTCCCCCTATATCTACAGTGGATGCTGTGAGCACTGTAAGACATGCAATCTGGTTGATATGTGTGCTCTGAAATGGTTATAGCTACAGATACACTACAACTACAATTTTATCATCTTGCCAGAACACGGATTGCAAGTGATTCTTGTGCTTGATTGGGGTTCCTAGGTGCTTTGAAGGGCAATAGTGTGTTCGCAATCGCTGCACAAACCTGAGTTGAGACCGGGTAAAGGTGGGAACAGAGTACAGACGTTAAGCCAAAGAGGTGATGGCAGTCACAAAAGTGCCACTGAATTTTCAACAGGTTGCACATACCGTATTTTTCGGACTATAAGACGCACTTTTTTCCCCCAAAATTTGGGAGGAAAATGGGGGGTGCGTCTTATAGTCTGAAGGTAGCGAGTTCCCTCCCTCCCGCCCTCCCCTCGAGTTCGGGATCGCTCTCCCCCCTAGTTCGGGATCGCCCTCCCCCCGGCCCTGTCACCACTTCTCCCCTACTCACGTCATGCAATGTTCCCTGGTGGTCTAGTGACGTCGGGGCAGGAAAGAGCCCCCTCTTTCCTGCCCAGCGCGCTGCTCTCCGTCCTCCTGTATGCTGCCTGACGGTCTCGGCGAGATTCAAAATGGACGCCGAGAATTGAAGTGAGTAGGGGAGAAGTGGTGACAGGGCCGGGGGGAGGGCGATCCCGAACTCGGACAAGACGCACCGGAGCACCTAGGTTTTAGAGGAGGGAAAAAGGAAAAATTTTTTTTTCCTATTTCCCTCCTCTAAAACCTAGGTGCGTCTTATGGTCCGGTGCGTCTTATAGTCCGAAAAATACGGTAGTTTTAATATGTAGATGATTGAGGCCCTCACTTTTTTTTTTTTTGACTAATGCTTAACATACACTAATGGAGTTACACTGTCTGCCTTCGTAGCTCATTTTATTCCTATGGACACGGCAGCGCAAACAGATACCCCTTAGCAAATGTTAAGCTTTATTGAAAGGGGCTCTTAGTTTTAAAGATAATAGCAACAGTATTAAGAGTTTCCAAAACTCATTGTTTTAATGTAATTTCTGAGTTATTTTTCATCTAATGTGACTTGAAAATGTAAAAGGTAATAGCTGTGGTGCATGGAGAAAAAAAAAGAATCTAATTTAGCTAAATTGAGTTATTCTTTTATACCTTCTTGGTAGGTAGAAATTGCCTGAGAATTCATCCTGACTTTTAAAATTGGTCTTCTCATCTAAAAATGACACTTGCTAACTTTTGTCAAAAGTAGTTAACTGTTAAGCCAGTGACTAGAGTATTACAGTTTGTCTGTTTTCCTGAAATTACTTCACATTACAAAAATGGTATTATAGCCAAGGACAGACTGAAATACAACTTAATTTTCCTTATCCATGTCAGATCAGTCCAGACTAGTGTGTTATGTCCCCTTGCCAGCAGATGGAGTCAGAGAGAAAAAGCTTCAGCTTCCCAGTATTTCTCTGGCTTCAGTAGGTAGTACAGACATGTAGTCTGGTAGAGCAGCTACAGTTAGACTGGGTAGATTCTTGGGAAGGCTGTAGACCCAGATTTTTGGTGGAACATAGATTGAGTTTCCCTCCACTTGTTTCCAATATGTCTGGGGAAAAGGGAAGTGACATGCTGCAGGTAAATCATGGCAGTACACTGCGTCAGCCGGTGCATTTGGCCTGGCTTGTTAGCAGGCACCAGCTAGGTGAGTGCAATCCTTTCTCCTTCTACTTCCAGTATGTTTGGAATTTAAGGGAGGTGATGCACTGCAGGTTTAAGTCATGGCATTCCAGGATGTTATCCAGTGTATTTAGCGTGGCTTGGGATCAGGTAGGCAAACAGGTGCCAGGTGGGTGCATACAAAGCACTTGGCCAAAAGTGAAGATTGAGCTGTGGGGCACTTGGAATAAAACCTGGTCAGTGATATTTTTAGGCCCCTTGTACCCCTCCCAAATTAGCATATACCAGCCATCAACAACTTGGGGGGGATAAAAGAAACCAGGGCTACGTGCATATGAGAAAGTCAATTGTTTCTTTACTTACCAAATACAGCTACAATTATAGTTTCTCATGAGAGATCAGTACAGTTACATAAAAAGATGTTCACTGTGACTGCGTCTCTGAAATACTGTTCTAAGAGGGCGGCTTATATCGTTTGTTTCAGACAATGATTTACATGACTTTTTCTGCAAATTATCCTTCTCATAATTATCTGGTTCTCACCATCTGCTTTACTAAACCTGTTAAACCACATTCTTCCTTTCGTTTACACTAGTTTCTTTCCCAAGCTTGCTTGCCCGTAAGGGTATCATAATAGATCATAAATTCCAGAGTCACACAGACTTATCAATCTCTGCCCTTTTGACCCATTCCATAGTGCATGACTGTGCTCATAATTCTACAGTGATCTTGTACTGATGAGATCAGCCATTTTATTGTTGCTTTGTGCCAAAAATATATAAGTGAATCATACAGATCCCTTTGTCTTCCTCTTTCCCTCCTACCAGACCAGTCCATAGACTCACAAACATTTACTCTAAGAGTTACAGTTTGATGGATTTGCTATTTCCATTGCTTTTCATAAGGAAAATGTTTCAAATTTTAGTGTCAGTAGGTGAAATATACTTTATTAGTACAATGTTTCAGGTGAAAAAGAAACGTCCCAATTTCCATTGTTGTTATACTGAAGACCTAAGGCTGCATGATGCCCTTATAGGGCAGAGCTCACAGGTCTTTAATATCTGTCTCCATCTGCTGGCTGATGGTACAGTCCACAAGTTCTGGACAGGTCTAGCAGTACTAAAGGAAAGAAAATTAACATGTAAGAATAATTTATACTTATTTTCGAGTTTGAAGCCTCTGCTAGTTCAGTTTTTAGGGAGACACTATTTCTCTTGAAGGATCTATTTCTTCACTCTTCCTTCCTCCACAAGAGATTGTAGAGAAGATAAATGCACCACTTTTACAGAGGGCAGAGTCTGGCTCTAGGAAAGCATGCAAGATCATTTTTGGAACCTCAGTCCTCTTCCTCTTAGGCTCTTGGGTCAGAGGTTGGTCTCCTTGAATAATTTTAAAGGAAATCTCTGTGTCCACTAATCTGATCCTTCTGAAGGTAGTTTTTCATTCTGACAGAATCAAGTTTTCTCTCTTCTGATAGTGACAAAGGTATGTAGGTCAACTTAGGGGTAGCCACTCTCAAATCAGTTTGTTGTTCAGAGATGTTTGTAGGTCCTTCTAAATTTTAGATTGGTCTATTGATGTTCTCTAATAAAGTACAGTGGTCTTTTAATGCATCAGTTTCAGGAGTCAGGGAGATGATCTCCTTAGATCACACCAGTAAGAGTTGGCAAGTCCCAGAGGGTCAGCTAGCCCACTTGATTAGAGCAAAGGAGTCCTAGTAGGCAGGGTTAGAATCTGTCTTTCAGAGGATAAAAACATGATGGCATGTAAGGGCCAAATGGCCCATCCAGTCTGCCCATCCTTAGCAACCACTATCTCCTCTTTTCCCTAAGAGAACCCCATATGCCTGTCCCATGCATTAAATTCCAACACAGTCTTTCTCTCCACCACCTCCACTGGGGAGCATTTTCATGCATCCACCACCCTTTCTGTGAAAAAGTATTTCTTTAGGTTTCTTTGAGCCACCAATCGTCCTCAAGTCCCGCTCTTCTTTTTTGCACAGAAGTACTTCACCCCCTATACTTGGTTCCTTTGGATTTTTGTAACCCAATTGCTTGACCCTATATTTTTTTAGCATTGAATCTTAGTTACCAATTTCTAGATCATTCTTCGAGCAGTACCCTTGTCTCCATTACACCCCTTCTCTGACTGCCTTAACATGGGTTTGCACAATAGTCCTGAGAGCTATTGTGACTTTTTCCTACCTAGTCTAGGTACAGCTTGGGTACATAAAACTCATCTGGACTGGTCTGGCATGGATGATAAGGAAGGGGAAATGTGGACTTACCTATTTATTAGGGGTGGGCACCGATCAAGAATTTTAATCGCAATCAGTTGTGTGATTAAAAATTTTTAATTGCACGATTAATCATGACATTCATTTTGGACACATGCTTTTCAAGTTTTTCTGAATGTTGACCCAAACATCCTTTTGAACAAATGCTGAGCATGGCTGATTATTCTTTACAATATGCTATTCAATTAGGGGGGGGGGGCAACAATTAAAAATTATAATCAAAATCAAAATTAATTGTGGTATTAACATTTTTAATCACATGATTAGTTGAACCTCTGAACTGGATGTCTTGGTACTGGTAAATTCCCACTTTATGGAAATCTTTTAAACATTCTGAATATAATGAAAAGCTGCATACACACACTTCCTTCTCACAGCACATTCCTCCCCTCTCCTCCATACAGGTACCTACCTTTATCCTTCCCCTTCAGCTCCCCTTCTGCTGCTAAACCTGTTAGCATTCCAGAAGCTTGGGGAGGGACTGAATTTTTGGTTCGGACTGTGGCTTTTTCTAAAGTAATTCCTACGTGGGGGAAGGGAGAGGAAAGACTATGCAAAACAGTGGAATTCAATAAGTGGCTTGAGTCTTGGTGTAAAGAAGAAGGTTTTAGATACATAGGAGCATGGGGTAATACGTAGAAAAATAACAGGCTGTACTGTAATGATGGGCTACATCTTTCTGTGATGGGGAAAAAGGATCCTTGGGGAGAAATTCAGATAGTATGTTTCTAGACATTTAAACTAGAAGGTGGGGGTGACAAAAGGAAAGAAGGGAATTTGGAAAGTCACCCCCAGAATAAACATGGTGGCAGAGGGAAAGGCCATGTAAATATAGAAAACCACCGAAACTCACTGAGTACATGGAAAGTAATGAGCACAAATGCTCGTAGTCGAAGTAAAAAGGTTCAAGACTTGCAAGCACTGATGTTTGAAGAAAACTTGGATATTGATGCTATTACAGAGACGCAGTTCAATGATTCCCATGAATGGGATGTGACCATACTGGGCTACAATCTTTTAGGAAGGATAGAGAGGGCTGAAGAGATGGAGGAGTGGCGCTGTATTTGAGAGACAATATCAGAGCGGCTGAAATACGGGGAACCTGGGGGAAGGAAGAAGCTTTATGAGTTATCCTGGAAAGAGAAGCCGGAACCTGTATCCACAAGTGGGTTATCAACAGATCTCCGGCACAAACGGAGAAGTTAAACAAGGATCTGATAGAAGATATTCAAAAGATTATTATGAAAGGATAGGTGCTACTGTTGGGAGATTTCAATTCGTGTGACGTGCGGAATCGGAAAGAAGTGGGGAGATTGTGGACGCCTGTCAAAGTGCCTTGCTCAGACAAATGGTTATGAACCCACGAGGGAAGGATCGATCCTGGATCTAGTGCTCACAAATGGAGGAAGTGTTTCCAATTTCCGGATGGGTGCCCACCTATGTAATAGTGATCGTCACACCATATGCTTTGATATAAGTGCAAAGGCGGAGTGCGGGCGTACAAAACTCAAAAGTGCTGAATTTCAGACATACTGATTTTCATAAAATGGGAGAATACCTGAAGAAGGAGCTGTTAGCGTGGGAAGGCATAGGAGATGTGGAAAATCAGTGGTCAAAGCTAAATATGGCAACTGATCTTTATGCGAGGAAAGTAAACAAAAACAAGAGAAGCAGGAAGCCTATATGGTTCTCCAAACAAGTAGCTGAAAAAATAAGAGCAAAAGAGGCTTTGTTCAAGAAATCAAAAGAATGTAATGAGAGGTTTCACGGAAAAGATTATCGGATTAAACTCAAAGAAGCGAAGAGGGAAATATGGCAAGCGAAAGCGCGAGCGGAAGAAACATTTTCTATAGATGTAAAGAGAGGTGACAAGACCTTTTTCTGATGTATTGGAAATGATTTATAGTAGTAGTAGAAAGGAGAAAAGATAGGAGCAGAATTGCAAGACTGAAAGATAATGAGTGGCTATGTGGAGGGTGATGAAGATAAAGCGAATGTGCTAAACAATTACTTCTCTTTGGTGTTCACGGAGGAAAATCCTGGAGAAGGACCGCGGTCCGCTGCCAAGGGAACATCTGGGAATGGAGTGGATACTTCGCCGTTTACGGAAGAGAGTTTATAAACAGCTTGAAAATCTGAAGGTGGACAAAGCTATGGGGCCGGATGGTATACATACCAGGATACTGAAGGAGTTTAGAGAGGTCCTGGCGGAACCTCGTAATGATTTATTTAATAGATCTTTAGAGATGGGAGAGATTCCGTGGGATTGGAGACGAGCGGATGTGGTCCCTCTTCACAAAAGTGGAGACGGGGAAGAAGTGGGAAACTACAGACTGGTAAGTCTCATGTCGGTGGTAAGAAAAATAATGGAGTCACTGCTGAAAGAAAGGATAATTAACTTTCTAGAAGCCAACGGATTACAGGACCCAAGGCAACATGACTTTACCAAAGGAAAATCCTGCCAAATGAATCTTATTGACTTATTTTACTGGGTGACAAAAGAAAAGGATGAAGGATATGCACTAGATGTAATCTACTTGGATTTCAGCAAAACCTTTGATACGGTCCCCCACAGAAGACTCATGAATAAGCTGAAAGGGTTGAACTTAGGACCAAAAGTGGTGAACTGGATAAGAAACTGGCTGACCGACAGGTGGCAGAGGGTAGTGGTAAATGGAATCCGCTTGGAGGAAAGGAAGGTGAGCAGTGGAGTTCCTCAGGGGTCGATGCTGGGGCCTATTCTGTTTAATATATTTGTGGGAGATATTGCTGAAGGGTTGGAAGGAAAGGTTTGCCTTTTTGTTGATGACATGAAAATAGCCAATAGAGTGGATACCCTCAGCTATCTACTTTAAAACAAGAGCTCTGTAAAGTAATGCAAGAATTAGATGCAATTAGAGCAACTTATAGGACTGCGCAGAATCATAACTTCTCACCACTGCCTCAAAGAATAAAACCACATAAGAACAGATGGTTCACAGTAGGCTCAGGCAGACTTCATCATGTGACACAGAAGCATCCGCCCGCACAAGTGTTGCCACTACAAAATTCTTTTGCTCCACTACAGCACTGTGATGTTCCTGAAAATAAAACTGAAGCGAAAAAAAAAGAAAAAGCAAGGAAGGGGGAACAAAAATATGAGAATGTACCCAAAGAGAAAACACCCTCACAAATCACTAAAACCAAAACACATACTAGCAAATGTACATGGAAAGCAATGACCACAAATGCTCGCAGTCTAAGCAATAAAATTCATGACCTTCAAGCCCTGATTTTGGAAGCTGATTTGGACATAGTTGCAGTCACAGAGACATGGCTCAATGGTTCCCATGATTGGGATGTAAACATACCAGGCTATAATCTTTTCTCCAAGAACAAGCAGGCTGCTTGTTCTCACTGATGGGTGACGTCCACGGCAGCCCCTCCAATCGGAACACTTTTCTAGCAAAGTCCTTTTGCTAGTCTTCGCGCGCACTGTGCACCGCGCATGCGCGGCCGTCTTCCCGCCCGAACCGGCTCGTGTTCGTCAGTCTTCTTTTGTCCACGCTCGGTACGGTCGTGTTACGCCGTTCGCGCCCCTTAAATCGACCTCGCGCGTCTTTTTGGCTCTTTCGCTATTAAAAAAAAAAAAAAGGGAAAAGGATTCGGAAGAGGGTCTTTTTTCCCCTTCCGGTATTTCCAGTTTTTGCCCCGTTAAGTTTCTGTTCGTTTTCGGGGTAGGCCCTTTTGAGGCCTCGGGTCGAATTTTTTTCTTCCCCTCTTTTTTGGTGCCTTACCGCAATTACGAGTTTTGATTTCGCCGGCTTGATTTTTCCGCCCATGTCATCGAAGTCTCCCAGCGGCTTCAAGAAGTGCACCCAGTGCGCCTGGGTAATCTCGCTCACTGACAGGCACGCGTCGTGTCTTCAGTGTCTGGGGGCTGGGCACCGCCCGCAGGCCTGTAGTCTTTGTGCCCTTTTACAGAAAGGACTCAGGTAGCGAGATTGGCCCAGTGGAACGTTTTGTTCTCGGGCTCTTCGTCGGCATCGGCACCGGGAGTATCGAGTGCATCGACGTCGGCAGCGTCAAGACCTCCGCCTCGGCCGCGACTGCATCGAGGCATCGACCCTCTGCATCGGGGCCGAGACATCGGAAGGCTGCGTCGGCGTCGGTGGTACGGGACTCCACTTCTGCTGATGTCGTCGGACGGTGGTGCTTCGACTGGAGTGCAGGTGAGGGCTGTCCATTCCCTGCTGGTGGCGGTGAGCCTTCGGGTGGGTCTCCCCCTACCCTGAGGGGATCCTGCGGTACAGCCCCCCGAGACCAACCTTCTTCGGCCTCGGCCCCGAGGAAGCGACGGCTGGATTCTACGTCCTCCTCGTCGGTGCCGGGAAGCTCCGGTGTCATGCTTCGTTTGAAAGAAGTCAAAGAAGCATCGACACCGGTCTCCTTCCCGTGTCGGTACGAGAGTTGGGTCACCGAGGGAGTCGGCACCCAGTAGGCCATCGGCACGGTAGGACCGCTCACCCTCTGTTCAGGATGGTGTCGATGCGCTCCACCTTGGACCAGCCCGGAAACAGCCTCCACGCCCGGAAACAGACTCTGACATCGACACCTGCATTGGCTTCCATGTCTTTCTCTACAGCCGCTCTGCACGAGAGTCTCCGGGCCGTCCTCCCAGAGATCCTGGGAGAGCTGTTGCGCCCTTCCCCTCCGGTACTGGGGGTGCTTGCGCCATCGGTACCGTCGAGTGAGGCGCCGGCTGGCCCCTTGCCCGGGGTGAGGTCTCCGACATCGGTGCCGCTTGCGGTCGCCTCCCAGGAAGGCTCCACGACGACGTCGGCGGAGGGAGCTTCGCCGGTGCGGGCGAGGGAGTCTACCTCTCGACGTCACACCATGGCCGTGGTTCCACGGGGTCGAGCGGGCACGGCTTCAGACACAGGTCCGATGAACTTGTGTCTGACACCGATGGTGAGGCCTCGTGGGAGGAGGAGGAGGACATCAGATATTTCTCTGACGAGGAGCTCGTGATGGCCTGCCTTCAGATCCTACTCCCTCCCCTGAAAGGCAGCTTTCTCCCACCGAGAGTCTGTCTTTTGCGGCCTTTGTCCGGAAGGTGTCTACGGCCATCCCCTTCCCGGTGGTTGTGGAGGACGAGCCCAGGGCTGAAATGTTGAGCTTCTGGACTATCCTTCTCCACCTAAGGAAGCGTCCACAGTACCCATGCATCATGTCCTAAAAGACATTTGCTGGCGAACTGGACCGTAAGCCACATTACAGTAATCCCCACAATTCCCAAGAAGATTGTAGTCCCCAGTACCGGATTCATGGGGACCCAGAGCGTGATGCGCACATCAGTTGACCTCACGCACTCTGGAGTTGTGGCATTTGCCCTAAAAGAAGGCTAAGAGTTCTACGGGAGCCTGTTCGGCGCCACCCAGGGCAAGGACTCTAGAACCTTTGGACTCCTTTGGGAGGGAAGGCCCTACCATTCTTCTATGCTCGTGGCCAAAATCCAGTCTTACCAGCTCTACACGAGCATACACATGCGGAACAATGTGCGGCAGTTGGCGGGCTTGGTGGACAAGCTCCCTCCTGAGCAAGCCAAGCCATTTCAGGAGGTGGTCAGGCAGCTGAAGGCGTGCAGAAAATTCCTGGCCAGAGGGGTATATGATACCTTTGATGTTACGTCCAGGGCCGCTGCTCAGGGTGTGGTGATGCGCAGACTCTCATGGCTGCGTGCCTCCGACCTGGAGAATAGGATCCAGCAGCGGATTGCGGACTTGCCTTGCCGTGCGGATAACATTTTTGGAGAGAAAGTCGAACAGGTGGTAGAGCAGCTCCACCAGCGGGATACTGCTTTCGACAAGTTCTCCCGCCGGCAGCCTTCTGCTTCTACCTCTTCAGGTAGACGATTTTTTTGGGAAGGAAGACTGTTCCCTACTCTTCTGGTAAGCCGTAGGTACAATCCTCCTTCTCGACAGCCTGCGGCCCAGGCTAAGCCCCAGCGCGCTCGCTCTCGTCAGCAGCGTGCGCCTCAGCAAGGCCCCTCGGCTCCCCAGCAAAAGCAAGGGACGAGCTTTTGACTGGCTCCAGCAGAGCATAGCCGACATCCAAGTGTCAGTGTCGGGCGATCTGCCGGTCGGAGGGAGGTTGAAAGTTTTTCACCAAAGGTGGCCTCTCATAACCTCCGATCAGTGGGTTCTCCAAATAGTCCGGCAAGGATACACCCTCAATTTGGCCTCAAAACCTCCAAATTGTCCACCGGGAGCTCAGTCTTACAGCTTCCAACACAAGCAGGTACTTGCAGAGGAACTCTCCGCCCTTCTCAGCGCCAATGCGGTCGAGCCCGTGCCCTCCGGGCAAGAAGGGCTGGGATTCTATTCCAGGTACTTCCTTGTGGAAAAGAAAACAGGGGGGATGCGTCCCATCCTAGACCTAAGGGCCCTGAACAAATATCTGGTCAAGGAAAAGTTCAGAATGCTTTCCCTGGGCACCCTTCTTCCCATGATTCAGGAAAACGATTGGCTATGCTCTCTGGACTTGAAGGACGCCTACACTCACATCCCGATACTGCCAGCTCACAGACAGTATCTGCGATTTCAGTTGGGCACACGTCACTTCCAGTACTGTGTGCTACCCTTTGGGCTCGCCTCTGCGCCCAGAGTGTTCACGAAGTGCTTGGCTGTAGTAGCAGCGGCACTTCGCAGGCTGGGGGTATACGTGTTCCCATATCTCGACGATTGGCTGGTGAAGAACACATCCGAGGCAGGAGCTCTACAGTCCATGCAGATGACTATTCGCCTCCTGGAGCTACTGGGGTTTGTGATAAATTATCCAAAGTCCCACCTTCTCCCAGTGCAGAATCTCGAATTCATAGGAGCTCTGCTGGATTCTCGGACGGCTCGTGCCTATCTCCCAGAGGCGAGAGCCAACAACTTGTTGTCCCTCGTCTCGCGGGTGCGAGCGTCCCAGCAGATCACAGCTCAGCAGATGTTGAGATTGCTGGGCCACATGGCCTCCACAGTTCATGTGACTCCCATGGCCCGCCTTCACATGCGTTCTGCTCAATGGACCCTAGCTTCCCAGTGGTTTCAGGCTGCTGGGGGTCTAGAAGACGTGATCCACCTGTCCACGAGTTTTCTCAAATCCCTGTATTGGTGGACGATTCGGTCCAATTTGACTCTGGGACGTCCTTTCCAAATTCCTCAGCCACAAAAAGTGCTGACTACGGATGCGTCTCTCCTGGGGTGGGGAGCTCATGTCGATGGGCTTCACACACAGGGAAGCTGGTCCCTCCAGGAACGCGATCTGCAGATCAATCTCCTGGAGTTACGAGCGGTCTGGAACGCTCTGAAGGCTTTCAGAGATCGGCTGTCCCACCAAGTTATCCAAATTCAGACAGACAACCAGGTTGCCATGTATTACATCAACAAGCAGGGGGGCACCGGATCTCGCCCCCTGTGTCAGGAAGCCGTCAGCATGTGGCTTTGGGCTCGCCGTCACGGCATGGTGCTCCAAGCCACATATCTGGCAGACATCATATGTGCAATGATGGTTCCATTGTGACACCACCACATATTCCTCTTGGGGATATAATGGGTGTAAACGGTATGGTCTGAGCACATTTAAAACAATTTAAAACACTTTAGCATTTTTTTAAAGTGCATACATGTATATATATATAAAAAGATAAATTATTCTGAACCCAAGTTTACTATAGTGAGACGTAAACAACTGCCTGGCTGACAGGTTGAGCAGGATTATGCAACCTCACGAGTGCTCGCTCAATTCCAGGGTAGTGCGACAGATCTTCCAGGTGTGGGGCACCCCCTTGGTGGATCTCTTCGCATCTCGAGCCAACCACAAAGTCCCTCAGTTCTGTTCCAGGCTTCAGGCCCACGGCAGACTGGCATCGGATGCCTTCCTCCTGGACTGGGGGGAAGGTCTGCTGTATGCTTATCCTCCCATACCTCTGGTGGGGAAGACTTTGTTGAAACTCAAGCAAGACCGAGGCACCATGATTCTGATCGCTCCTTTTTGGCCGCGTCAGATCTGGATTCCTCTTCTTCTGGAGTTATCCTCCGAAGAACTGTGGAGATTGGAGTGTTTTCCGACCCTCATCACACAGGACGAAGGGGCGCTTCTGCATCCCAACCTCCAGTCTCTGGCTCTCACGGCCTGGATGTTGAGAGCATAGACTTTGCCTCTTTGGGTCTGTCAGAGGGTGTCTTCCGCATCTTGCTTGCTTCCAGGAAAGATTCCACTAAGAGGAGTTACTTCTTTCTATGCAGGAGGTTTGCCGTCTGGTGTGACAGCAAGGCCCTAGATTCTCGCTCTTGTCCTACACAGACCCTGCTTGAATACCTTCTGCACTTGTCTGAGTCTGGTCTCAAGACCAACTCTGTAAGGGTTCACCTTAGCGCGATTAGTGCATACCATTACCATGTGGAAGGTAAGCCGATCTCGGGACAGCCTTTAGTTGTTCGCTTCATGAGAGGTTTGCTTTTGTCAAAGCCCCCTGTCAAGCCTCCTACAGTGTCATGGGATCTCAATGTCGTTCTCACCCAGCTGATGAAACCTCCTTTTGAGCCACTGAACTCCTGCCATCTGAAGTACTTGACCTGGAAGGTCATTTTCTTGGTGGCAGTTACTTCAGCTCGTAGAGTCAGTGAGCTTCAGGCCCTGGTAGCCCAGGCCCCTTACACCAAATGTCATCATAACAGAGTAGTCCTCCGCACTCGCCCAAAGTTCTTGCCAAAGGTTGTGTCGGAGTTCCATCTGAACCAGTCAATTGTCTTGCCAACATTCTTTCCCCATCCTCATTCTTGCCCTGCTGAACGTCAGCTGCACACATTGGACTGCAAGAGAGCATTGGCCTTCTATCTGGAGCGGACACAGCCCAACAGACATTCCGCCCAATTGTTTGTTTCTTTTGATCCCAACAGGAGGGGAGTGGCTGTAGGGAAACGCACCATATCCAATTGGCTAGCAGATTGCATTTCCTTCACTTACGCCCAGGCTGGGCTGGCTCTTGAGGGTCATGTCACGGCTCATAATGTTAGAGCCATGGCAGCGTCGGTAGCCCACTTGATGTCAGCCACTATTGAAGAGATTTGCAAAGCTGCGACATGGTCATCTGTCCACACATTCACATCTCATTACTGCCTACAGCAGGATACCTGACGCGACAGTCGGTTCGGGCAGTCAGTGCTTCAGAATCTGTTCGGGGTTTAGAATCCAACTCCACCCCCCTAGGCCCATGTTTATTCTTTTCCAGGCTACACTCTCAGTTAGTTGGATAAATTGTTAGGTCAATCTCAGTTATGTCCTCGCCGTTGCGAGGCCCCATTGACCATGTTTGTTGTTTTGAGTGAGCCTGGGGGCTAGGAATACCCCATCAGTGAGAAGAAGCAGCCTGCTTGTCCTCGGAGAAAGCGAATGCTACATACCTGTAGAAGGTATTCTCCGAGGACAGCAGGCTGATTGTTCTCACAAACCCGCCCGCCTCCCCTTTGGAGTTGTGTCTTCCCTTGCTTTGTTTGCTACATATGGGACTGACGAACACGAGCCGGTTCGGGCAGGAAGACGGCCGCGCATGCGCGGTGCGCATCGGCGCGCGTGGACTAGCAAAGGACTTTGCTAGAAAAGTGTTCCGATTGGAGGGGCTGCCGTGGACGTCACCCATCAGTGAGAACAATCAGCCTGCTGTCCTCGGAGAATACCTTCTACAGGTATGTAGCATTTGCTTTTAGGAAGGATAGAGAGGGACGTGTAGGTGGAGGAGTAGCTCTGTATGTGAGAAATGATATCGCAGCGACTGAAATGACAGGGAACTGGGGATAGAACCTTGGTCCACGTGGGTGTTGTCTATAGACCCCCAACACAATTGGAAGAACTAGATAAAGATCTGATCGCTGATATTCAAAAGTTGGGGAAGAAAAGAGTGGTGCTGTTGGGAGATTTTAATCTGCCGGATGTAGATTGGAAGGTTCCGTCTGCGAAATCGGAAAGAAGTAGAGAGATTGTGGATGCTTTCCAAAGTGCTCTGCTCAGACAAATGGTGAAAGAACCCACGAGGGAGGGAGCCACATTGGATCTGGTGCTCACAAATGGGAATAGTGTGTCAAATGTCCAAGTGGCTGCACACCTGGGAAACAGTGACCATCAAATGGTTTGTTTGATGTAACGGCTCATGTGGATGGCGGCCACTCTAAACTCAAAGTCCTGGATTTCAAGCGAGCTGACTTTAACAAAATGGGAGAATACCTGAGGAAGGAGCTGATGGGCTGGGAGGACATACGAGAAGTGGAAGGACAGTGGTCCAGGCTAAAAGAAGTAATAAACAGGGCCACAGACCTTTATGTAAGGAGAGTAAATAAAAGCAAGAGAAAAAGGAAACTGATATGGTTCTCAAAGCAAGTGGCTGAGAAAATAAAGATTAAAGAGTTAGCGTTCCAGAAATATAGAAAATCTCAAGAGGAGGAACACAGGGAGGAATACCGGATGAAACTGAAAGAAGCCAAGAAAGAGGTACGTCTGGCGAAGGCGCAAGCGGAAGAACAAATGGCTAGAAATGTAAGGAGGGGAGACAACTTCTTCAGGTATATTGTTGAAAGGAGAAAGACTATAAAGGGAATTGTGAGACTAAAAGATACAACAAAACGCTATGTAGAAAATGATGAAGAAAAAGCCAATTTGCTAAATAGATACTTTTGTTCTGTTTTCATTGAAGAAAACCCTGGGGAAGGACCGAGAGGGACTGGCAAAAGTACACCTGAGAATGAGGTGGATAGAGCGCCGTTCACAGAAGAGAGTGTGTATCAACAACTTGGAAAGCTAAAGGTGGACAAAGCCATGGGGCCGGACGGGATCCACCCCAGAATACTGAGGGAGCTCAGAGAGGTTCTGGCGGGTCCTCTTAAAGACTTGTTTAATAAATCCTTGGAGACGGGAGAGGTTCCGAGGGATTGGAGAACGACGGAGGTGGTCCCTCTTCACAAAAGTGGTGATAAGGAAGAAGCTGGAAACTACAGGCCGGTAAGTCTCACTTCGGTTATTGGAAAAGTAATGGAAGCCATGCTGAAGGAAAGGATAGTGAATTTCCTGGAAGCCAATAAGTTGCAAGATCCGAGACAACATGGTTTCACCAAAGGGAAATCGTGCCAAACGAATCTCATTGAATTCTTTGACTGGGTGACAGGAGAATTAAATCAAGGACGTGCTATGGACGTAATCTACTTAGATTTCAGCAAGGCTTTTGACACGGTTCCCCACAGGAGGCTCTTAAATAAACTGGAGGGGCTGAAGATAGGACCTAAAGTGGTGAACTGGATAAGGAACTGGTTGACGGACAGACGCCAGAGGGTGGTGGTGAATGGAATTCGCTCGGAGGAAGGAAAGGTGAGTAGTGGAGTGCCTCAGGGATCGGTGCTGGGGCCGATTCTGTTCAATATATTTGTGAGTGACATTGCCGAAGGGTTAGAAGGTAAAGTTTGCCTAATTGCGGATGATACTAAGACCTGTAACAGAGTGGACACCACGGAGGGAGTGGAAAACATGAAAAAGGATCTGAGGAAGCAAGAAGAATGGTCTAAGGTTTGGCAATTAAAATTCAATGCGAAGAAATGCAAAGTGATGCACTTAGGGAGTAGAAATGCAAGGGAGACGTATGTGTTAGGCGGGGAGAGTCTGATAGGCACGGACGGGGAGAGGGATCTTGGGGGTGATAGTATCTGAGGACCTGAAGGCGACGAAACAGTGCGACGAGGCGGTGGCCGTAGCTAGAAGATTGCTAGGCTGTATAGAGAGAGGAGTGACCAGCAGAAGAAAGGAGGTTTTAATGCCCCTGTATAAGACGGTTGGTGAGGCCCCACCTCGAGTATTGTGTTCAGTTTGGAGGCCATATCTTGCGAAGGATGTTAAAAAAATGGAAGCGGTTTGCAAAGAAAATCTACGAGGATGGTATGGGAATTGTGTTCCAAGACGTATGAAGGAGAGGCTTGCTGACCCTGAACATGTACACCCTGGAGGAAAGGAGGAACAGGGGTGATATGATACAGACGTTCAAATATTTGAACGGTATTAAGCCGCAAACGAATCTTTTCCGGAGGTGGGAAGGCGGTAGCAACGAAGAGGACATGAAATGAGATTGAAGGGGGGGCAGACTCAGGAAAGATGTCAGGAAGTATTTTTTCACGGAGAGGGTGGTGGACGCTTGGAATGCCCTCCCGCGGGAGGTGGTGGAGATGAAAAACGGTACCGGAGTTCAAACATGCGTGGGATATGCATAGAGGAATCCTGTGCAGAAGGAATGGACCTTCAGAAGCTTAGCTGAAATTGGGGGTGGCGGGAGCAGGTGGGGGGAAGAGGGGTTGGTGGTTGGGAGGTGAGGCTAGGGGAGGGCAGACTTATACGGTCTGTACCAGAGCCGGTGATGGGAGGTGGGACTGCTGGTTGGGAGGCGGGAACTACTGCTGGGCAGACTTATATGGTCTGAGCCTGAAAAGGACAGGTACAAATCAAGGTAAGGTATACACATATGAGTTTGTTCTTGGGCAGACTGGATGGACCATGCAGGTCTTTTTCTGCCGTCATCTACTATGTTACTATGTATGTTACCCTGGAGGGAGTAGAAACAATGAGAAGGGATCTCTGAAAGTTAGAAGAATGGTCGAGGGTTCTGGCAGTTAAATTTAACGTACCAATCAAAATTCTGGGTAACCTATAAGAATCGGTTTCTAATATACAATTAGTAAACTATTACAAAAACCAGAAAAACAATTAAAGCAAATATAAAAATATGCAAACTACAAAAATATCTCTCTAAAAGAATATATATAAAAATATATTGGTTTTTGCTCAGTTTTTTTGGGTGTATTGCAGTGACCTGGCGGTTCCAATTGTGTATAAACACCACATTTACAACTTTGCACATCCTGCCTCCATCCTGATCAAGTTCTTAACAGAGAAACAATGTTTCTTATCCAAAAATCTGGTGCTGATACTTTGTTAATAAAAAGTAAAGATCTAAAATATATCAGCTACTTAGCTTGGGTGGAATGTGTGCAGGTCCACTCGTGTTCTTGTTGTATATACTTGACCACTGCAGACTTTTTAAATATCAGTCTTTGCAAGGCTTTAGTGAAAAGTCAATGTTCAAAAGCTCTTAGTTAAAATTTAACGCCAAGAAGTGTAGAGTGATGCACTTGAGGGCAGAACCCAAAAGAAGGGTACTGGATAGGAGGGGTGAGATTAGTAAGCTCGACAGGAGAGAGAAACAGGAGTGTTGGTGTCCGAGGAGCTCAGGTGATTGAAACAATGTGATAAGGTGATGGCCGGCCTGAAGAATGTTACGCTGCATAGAGAGGGGTATAACCAGCAGCAGAAAGGAGGTGTTGATGTCCCTCTACAAGTCGTGGTGGGACCCACTTGGGTATTGTGTTCAGTTTTGGAGGCCGTATCTGCTAAAGATGTAAGAAGACTGGAAGTGGTGTAAAGAAAAGCTACAAAAATGGTATGGGACTTGAAAACCGTATGAGGCGAGACTTGGGTGGTGACACCGGTAATTGGGAAGTGAAACTGGGGCTGGCAGACTTCTACAGTCTACACCCTGATCGTGACCTGAATAGATATGGATAAGATTGAGTGTAACATTTTTAAGGGGTTTCAACGTTAGCTTCATAACTTTTAGTACATGAAGAGTGCTGGGCAGACTTGTATGGTTTGTGCCCTGAGAATGGCAAGGACAAATCAAACTCGATATACATATAAAGTATGGCATACCATGTAAAATGAGTTTATGCTTGTTGGCAGACTAGATGGACCATACAGGTCTTTATCTGCCGTCATTTATTACGTTACTATATTATGTTACCCCTGTCACACAGACACCCATTTCCCTTCTCTCCTACTGATGACCTCTTCAGTATACAAGTCCAGCATCCCCCTCTCCCCCCCTACATTTATCTAACATTTGTGGCTCTTCATAGAGTCTTGCAGCGATTCCCACATGCTACTTGCAACTGACGCCGATGTCTTCCCTCTCATGTTATGTCAACATGAAATAGGATAGGCAGGGGACAGAAAGCAGTGCTGAGCAACAGTTTTTTTTTTTTGTTACATTTGTACCCTGCGCTTTCCCACTCATGGCAGCTCAATGCGGCTTACATGGGGCAATGGCGGTGTTTAAGTGACTTGCCCAGAGTCACAGGGAGCTGCCTGTGCCTGAAGTGGGAATCGAACTCAGTTCCTCAGTTCCCCAGGACCAAATGTCCACCACCCTAACCACTAGGCCACTCCACTAGGCCACCCAATAGTTAACTGTTTTGGTCCCCCAGTCCAAAGAAATCAATCCGATTTGTCAGACATGACCTTCTCTAGTGAAGCCATGCTGCCCCAGGTCCTTCCGTCCATTCAATTTGGCCTTTTGGGGCCTCTGAGCTTTTTGCCTGGAAAGCTTCAACCATTCTCAAGCTCCCGGGCCACTGAGCCTTTTAACTTTGTGATGACTGCTTTTCTTCCCTCAAAATCAATTAGAGGGTGCCTAGTGGCTTTAAGAAGTGTTCTTGATGCAGTAGGACTATTTAAGGCACAGACCCCCCCAATAACTGGTGTGGTTGCACTTTGGTCTAGACCACTAGGACATGTAGTGTAGCTTCTGCCTGTGCATGCAAGCAAGGTCCCTTAAAACCCACAGAGCCCAGCGTGAAAAACCTTTTGGTTCTGCATTTACATCCGCATTGAGCAACGCAGGGGATTCAGCACTCGACATGGAACCTGTGTCAGCATCGACATTGGATGCAACATTGAGAGGGTCCTACATCAGACTTGGTAGCACGACAGCATAGGGACTCTACATCCTCTTCGTTGGTGCGTGCATCAAGGGACCTGCAGTGTAAAAAGCCTTAAAAGTATTGCAATCATTCTCTTTCCAGGCACTCTGCCAACACTTCCCCTGAATTGATGTTCTCAATCCACAGAAAGCATCCATGCCACAGTGGCCACTTTCCTTCTCTCCAACTTATTTCTCGTAGAGAGCCTTGATGTCTTCGAGATAGTCTAAGCCTGCACATGCTATTACTCTGGTTGTGTCCGTACTTCTTTCCCAGCTGTTACCGATGTCTACTCTGCATGAAGAAATCCAAGCTATGCTCAAGAAAGAGCTTTCAGTGCTACTGCATTCACAGTCTATTCAGGCTTACTGGGTGCTCAACCCAGCCCGTCAGTACACTGGAGAGACAGTCATGGGAGAGGTTGTTTTTACAGATTCAGGCAGATTCGATCAGTGTGACATTTTCTTTCTCCGACAGTGCTGTAGTCATTGACTCCGAGCTTCTGATATTCATCGCTTATGAATCATTTAGAATGTTGTTGTTAAGCTTTTAAAAGGAGACCGAATCACATGCTTCTTAACCCCTTCCACTGATTGTGCTGCCCTTGCATGGAACAAATAATGAGCTGAGATAGGCCACATAAAGCCGGCTTCTACATCAAAAGGCGTATACCTCGAGGTCCCAAGAAGCCAATCCCTGACATGCCACATACCACAGCTCAGATTGTATTGCCTCAAGTCCACAAGTCCCATCCTTCCTCTAGACCTTGGCACCATAAGAGTAGGTAGAGGCACCCTAGCTCTCCGTCCCCTCCATAAGAAAGAAGTCAACGGTTTGTAAAGCTTTCTCAGTTCCTCCTCCCTCAACCAAATAGGCATGATCTGCATTAAGTAAAGCCACCTAGGCATTATAATCATACTAGTAAAAAGAGGCCTGTTTCTGGAGCAAGTGAAACGGCGCTAGCAAGGTTTTCCTCCCCAACACCCCCCCCCCCTTCTCCCTCCCTCCCTACCTACCTGCCGACCCCTTCGTTGTTCTGATGCCATTGCTCCGCACCTCCTGAACGCACCGTACGCCATTACTCCGCCCTCGACGTCATCATGTTTGACGCGAGGGCGGGGCCCTGAGACTTGGCGATTTCGGTGGCTTCACCACCACGAACCCTTCGAACCCATCTTGAAGGAAGTGACGTCAGTGTCTTCAGAACGTTGAGGGTGAGTTTTATTATATAGGATTGTATAAGAATATTCTTCCAGACAAGGCCAAGGGTAACTCCATCCACATGCGAAGGCACTCCTCTGATTTCTTTAACAATGGGATTACATTTAACTCATATAGCTTACTTGTAGATGCAGGAACATACGCACCTAAATACTTGAGTGAGCCCTCTGCCACCTTCAGTGGGAACTCACTCCCCAATTCCTCTATCCTCACATTGATTGATAACGCTTCAGACTTAGATACATTATCTCAGCTCCTTATTGTTACATGCAGGGGCAGCACAATTAGTGGAAGGGGTTAAGAAGCATGTGATCTGGAAATATATGAGGAATGTATGGTGTGCTCTCTGCAAAGTTTTTGGAGGCAGGAAAGGGTCTCTCCCTTTCGGCCGTTGGTGGGAAACTTAGATTTTATGCCAGGAATGGGGGGTAGTGGGTTTTCTTGAGAGAGAGGACGGGAGGGGTGGGGATATTGTGGATGCGGGTGGGAAAGTGGCCCTCTGTGTCAACGATGTGTGAGAGATATGGCCTGAGGAGCTCAGACCTGTTTTTGTTTTTGCAGGTGCGGCATTATGTTGCTTCTCTGCCTAAGGGATCAGCTCCGGGCAGACTGGCCCAATGGGTAACAGAGGGATGGAAGTTAGAGGACGGAGCGCATCCATGGCTGTATAGTTATGTCCAGAGTGCTTAATGATCTCAAGCCAGCGATCTCGCTACTTAGAGTAGCAGAGGATTGATTGAGGAGTTACAGAGTATGTAGATGTAGGAGTGCTGCAAAGGTTTCTGGAGAATATAGGGAAAACCTCTATAAATGAGCTGCATAGGGAACAGGAGTATAAATTTGTCCTAAGAATGTGCATTGCTCCTTGGAGGGCCTTCCGAGCTTGTTTTGCAGACTCTGGTAGGTGCCCCAAGTGTGATCTCGACAAGGAAACATTGGGGCACATGTTTTGGACCTGTGGTAAGATACAGAATTTCTGGGAGGATGTGAGTAGGTTCATATCGAAATGTTTAGGGAAGTGGGTATCCTGGACCCCGGGGGTGGGGGGGGTGTTTGTTCTATGAGAGGACATTATTACAGGTTGAACATGAGGCTCATTACTTGTTTGTAACAAAAGCATTATTGTTAGCGAAAAAGGTAATACTGGTACATTGGAGAATGCGGAAAGTTCCACAAATAAGTATGTGGGAAAAAATTCCTATTCGAGCTAGCACTTTTTGAGCGGCACTTGGCGATGAATAGAATGGAAGCACAGTGGAAATCTTTCCAGCTCATCTGGGAGTCATACTGGCCTCAACTCACACATAGAGAGCGCAGCTTGCTATTGAATGCTTGAGGAAGTTACTTGGGACTCCCTCAGTGGCAGCGATATGCTCCTAATGCTGGGGCTGGGCCAAGGGGAGTGTGGGAGTTATATCACTATATTACTATCTTACTATTTTGTTCTTAGGTTCCAACATAGTGCCATTCCGCCAAAGATTGGAATTATATCTGTTGACTTACATAATTGACTTATATAATTGAGGACAGAGGAGTCATGGGTTCACAGGGGGGTGGGGAGGGGGTCTTCAAAAAGTAAAAAATATGGTTGGGGTCTCAGATGTGCAGACAAATTATGTATATATTGGGAAGTTTTGTGGTACATTTGTGTGTGTTATTGTATACTCTCTACTACATACTGGCTGAATGACTGTAATTGGCATTTTTTCTTTTCCCTATTTTGTATGGATGAGAACCTCAATAAAGATGATTTATAAAAGAAAAAAAAAAAGGAGACCGAAAATATAACCATGTCTCACCACTTCTCTGTGAGGTACATTGGTTGCCCCTGTCCCACTGTATTCCCAACAAGATTGTCCTTTTAATATTTAAGATTCTTCAGACTAAGCTTTTGGCATTCCTCACTTTTACTGACTCTATATATATATATATATATATATATATATACCTCTTCGTGCTCTCTGGTCCTAATATCTGCATCATCTTACTGTACCTACAGTTAAATTCACTATGATGTCATTTGGAAAAAAAATTGTCTGTGGTGCCCAGCCTTTGGAGTACTGTCCCTTTATATATTCATTAAATCCCTCTTCTATGGTCTTGTCCTCCCTGAGTGTTTCTTTTGCTCCTTTATGATCTAACGGGACCTGATAGGAAGTCCTCCCAGCTTTTTGTATCCTTTGACCCTAACAGATTGGGGATACCAGTTACTAAACGTACTGTCTCTACTTGGCTGGCTGACTGTATCTCCTACACGTATACTCAGACTGGGCTGACCCTTCATGGCTGGTTCACTGGGTCACAATGTAAGAGCCATGGCGGCTTCAGTAGCCCATTTCTGCTCTGCCTCCATTGAAGAAATTTGCAAGGTGGCTACGTAGTCTTCTATCCACACCTTCACTGCTCCCTTCTGTCTGGAGCAGTATTATAGGCGGGATGGCCAGTTTGGACAAGCTGTCCTGTGAAATCTTTAAGTCAACTTTGCCCTCCGGTCCTTTTTTTTCCCTCCAGGCTCACTATCAACTAAGTTGCAGAATTCATTTGTGGTATTAACCCTTTAGCTAGTGAGTCCCATGTGTGAGAATATTATGCCTGCTTGTCACATCCCTCCCGCCTCCCCTTAAGTTTAGTACGGTGCTGCTGGTCCCACGCTCTAGTGTCAGGTGGGAAGGCAGCTACCATGCTCAGTGGGACACTGTCACCCACATGTGAGAATATATGTCTGCTGTCCTTGGAGAACATCTGCTACAGGTAAGTAACTTAGCTTTTCTGCATAATAGTTTGTTGTATATGGCTATTTCTTTCTTGAGTAACTTCTTCATTTTGCATCATTGCTGGAGATTTGGTATTGGTAGGATAAAATCAGAAGCTGCTTGTAAAGCAGTAGTGCTGTATGGGAAAATTGTAACTTAAAGCCTTTATGAAAAAGGTTGTGGGTTGAATTGTCAAATCTATTCATGTTAGTATACTTCATCGTTGTTCAAGTTTATAAATCCCTTTGTTAGAATATTAAATAGCTTTTAGAGTTTTTAAATTCCTCTGTGTGTGTTCCCTCTCTACCCAACTCCCACACACCTGAGGTATGTTCTTTGATTTATAGACTACACCCAGTAAGAAAATAAGAGGGAAATTTATTACATTAGTTAAGGACTTAGATAAAGAAGGGAGTAAGCTTGACCTATTAAGTAGGTTAATTATAGTCCCATTTCAAGTCATTGACTATGAATATATAAAGGACTGCTCCCTTAGCTACTTTGAATAACTAGTAACACAAAATTGAATGCAGACAGCTGTTGGATGGGGGCTGTCCAGTGTTCTACACAGAGTACTACATAGTATGATTCACTGCTAGTTAGTGAGTTTTATGTATGCACTAGGTGCAAAACGTTCTCAGAATGAGTCTAGCTCTAGACTCTGGAGGGTAGTAGCATGGTAGACCTGGAATATCTGACACAGAAGTTTATAAGTTCCCAACTCCAGTCTAGCAGCACTTTTGCTACTTTGGAGGAACATGGTCACCTCCAGTGAAAGGAAAGCATTATTACTATGGTGTGTCAGAAAGTAACTTTTTTTTTTTTTTTTTAGGTAGGATCTGTCTTCCAGGAGAAGTATCTTCTCACACATAATGAGCCTCTAAGGTCTTGTACCCAGAGGATAAGTTTAAAATGGCCATGTATGTGGCAATTTGATAATTAGGAATGTAGCTAGTTGGGTGACCAGTGGACATAAGGATCACTTGGTAACTTGCCTACCTGGTTTTAAAGGTGGCAAGACCTCATGTGTCATCTGGTTAGAATGCTACATAATAGAAAGGACCCGGTAATCATGGTACATGTGGGTACTGGGACATAGGGAGGTTTGGGAAGCCAGAGTAATATTTTTAGTCAGAGAGCTGAAATTTACAACCTCCAGGGAAGCATTCTCAGAAATGTTCCTCATTCCAGGTTCAGAACCAGAGTCAGGCACAGCTAAGATATTTCTATGCTGGATGAGACAATGTAGAAGGGTTAAAAAGGATTTAGATTTGCTAAAAAACTGACCTCCACCTTAAACAGACTTCTGGTGCTAACCTTTAAAAAGATAGAGCAGCTTTTATCTAGAACATGGGGAAAAGACAATAGTCGCTCATGATCTGATTCTTTGGAATGAGGTATCTTTGAAAGATACTAACAAAATAGAAGTAGAAGCATTCAGATAGAGAGGTTACAATAAAAGCAAACAAAGCCCAGCTTCATTAAGTATAAATTAGACAGTGTTGGAAGATTAAATGCTAAGCAGATTGTAAATGCAAACAAACATGCATTGAAAAGTCTGTGTTCAAATGCATTGTCCTTGAGGCAGTGGGACAATGCAGGCAAGACTGCAAATAGTGAAGCAGGCATGCAACAGCAGGTGGTGCAGTAGCAGCAAAGAGCAAGCAGTTCCCATTGGAAGTACATTTTTTAACTTTCATCACCTGCTACTGCTGTGAGACGCGGGACACCACAGTTGAAACTTTGTATGAGCCATGGCCCTTGTGGCCTTCTCATTTCTGATGTCCTTGTGTGGGATTATATTTGTTGAATTAATTTTATGATCAATATTTTTAGATTAGATGCCAGATTATGTAATTACAAAACATATGAATAGATTTAATCGTTCTACAGATTTTTTTTTTCCAACAGTATGTGTTATCTGCCTCAGAGTCCTTTTATTCTGAACATATGAACGTAAGCATTGCCATACTGGGACAGACTGAAGGTCCATGAAGCCCAGTATCCTGCTTCCAACAGGGGCCAATCCCAGATCCAAGTACCTGGCAAGATTCAAAGTAAAGCAGATTTTATGATGCTCATCATAGAAATAAGCGTGGATTTTCTCAAGTCCATCTTAATAATGGCTTATGGACTTTTCTTTAGAAAATTGTCCAAACCATTTTTAAGCCTTGCTAAACTAACCACTTTTACCACATTCTCTGGCAACGAATTCTAGAGTTTAATTGCACGTTGAGTGAAGAAATATTTTCTCCAATTTTTTTTAAGTTTACCACTTAGTAGTTTCATTTCATGTCTCCGAGTCCTTGTATTTTTGGAAAGAGTAAAACTCCACTCACTTTCTTTGCTTCGGTCTTCACTGAGGAAGATTTGGGTGGGATACCAGTGCCAGAAATGGTATTCGAAGCTGACGATTCGGAGAAACTTAATGAATTCTCTGTAAACCTGGAGGATGTAATGGGGCAGTTCTACAAACTGAAGAGTAGCAAATCTCTTGGACCGGATGGTATTCATCCCAGAGTACTGATAGAACTGAAAAATGAGCTTGCAGAGCTATTAGTAATATGTAATTTATCCTTAAAATCGAGAGTGGTACCGGAAGATTGGAGGGTGGCCAATGTAACGCTGATTTTTAAAAAAGGTTCCAGGGAGATCCGGGAAATTATAGACCAGTGAGTCTGACGTGGGTTCTGGTCAAAATGTTAGAGAGTATTATAAAGAACAAAATTACAGAGCATATTCAAAAGCATGGGTTAATGAGACAAAGCCAACATGGATTTAGTGAAGGGAAATCTTGCCTCACCAATCTACTACATTTCTTTGAAGGGGTGAACAAACATGTGGATAAAGGTGTGCCAGTTGATATTGTGTATCTGGATTTTCGGAAGGCGTTTGACAAAGTACCTCATGAAAGACTCCAGAGGAAATTGGAGAGTCATGGGATAGGAGGTAGTGTTCTATTGTGGAATTAAAAACTGGTTAATAGATAGAAAACAGAGAGTAGGGTTAAATGGTCAGTATTTTCAATGGAGACGGGTGGTTAGTGGGGTTCCCCAGGGGTCTATGCTGGGACCGCTGCTTTTTAACATATTTATAAATGACCTAGAGATGGGGGTAACTAGTGAGGTGATGAAATTTGCTGATGACACAAAGTTATTCAAAGTCATTCAATCGCGGGAGGATTGTGAAAAATTACAAGAGGATCTTACGAGATTTGGAGACTGGGCATCTAAATGGCAGATGACTTTTAATGTGAGCAAGTGCAACGTGATGCAAGGGAGAAAGAGGAACCCGAATTATAGCTACGTCATGCAAGGTTCCACGTTAGGAGTCACGGACCCAGAAAGGGATCCAGGTGTCGTTATTGATGATACGTTGAAACCTTCTGCTCAGTGTGCTGCTGCAGCGAAGAAAGCAAATAGAATGTTAGGTATTATTAGGAAAGGAATGGAAAACAAAAATGAGGGTGTTATAATGCCTTTGTATCGTTCTATGGTGCGACTTCACCTCGAATATTGTGTTCAATTCTGGTCGCCGCATCTCAAAAAAGATATAGTGGAATTAGGAAAGATGGGGCAATGAAAATGATAGAGGGGATGGGACAACTTCCCTATGAGGAAAGGCTTGGAGAAAAAGCAGCTGAGAGGAGATATGATAGAGGTCTATAAACTAATGAGTGGAGTTGAACAGGTAGATGTGAAACGCTTTCCAAAAATACTAGGACTATGGAGCATTATATTTTATCTTATCTGTGTTATTTTTAGACTCCTGAGGCAGGTGTTTGTGGCTGAAACAAGATTTGTATCGAGTCTTTGGATGTTTGAATAAACTTTCTGCATGATTTATACATCATTTAGCTTCATTTTTGGTGTCTCCTTTGTTGTGTTGGTCTTATACCAAGAGCCACCTGGTCCCTTTGCAGGTGTTCAAGCATCTAGGGGTCTGCTTCGATGCCAGGTCTTGGATGGTCTTCCTCATTCAGTAGAGAGTGGACAAGTAGGTAACCCAGAGGAGAGTGTTTTGCGTATGGCAGATCCCAAGAGCCTGGGACTGCTTACAGCTTTTGGGATCCATAACAGCAAATTTGGAGGTAGTCCCATGCCAGTTTGAGGTATGGCTTCCTCTGTCAGCTGCCCTCATGACTCGGTATGGTGACCTTCCTCAAGTCACCTCAGAAGAATTTGTTTGGATATAACAGACTGGTGGTAGTGACAAATGGTGCCAGTCTAGGCTAGGGAGCCCACCATCCGGGACATCTCTCACTGGGATACTGATTGGAACTGGAGGTGTCACATCTGATCAGTTGCCTGGAGACGAGGGCCATTCGTTTGGCTGTGATGCAGTTCCTCCCTTTGCTGAAGGGGAAAGCCACTTGAATCATATCTGGTGGTGGCATATGTGAACAAGCAGGGAGGCACTTGGAGTGCAGCTGTGGTGCAGTAGATCAGTTGGCTGTGTGCCTGGACAGAAGACAACTTGCTGGCACTGTCAACAGCATATGTTTTGGGAATGGAAAACATTCAGTTGGCAATCTCCAGACCCTGAGGAATGTGAGCTCAGCCTTCCAGTTGTTGGTGAAGTGCTGGGGTATTCTGATCTGTGATATGATGGAGTTTTGTCGTCATGTTATTTCTACTGTTCTTCAGCTATAGGAGGGAAAAGGAAGTAGCAGGCATAGATGTGTTATTGTAGCCCTGACCATGGGAAGAGCCACTGTATATTTTCTCTCCACAGCCCCTGATCAGGTGGTTGCTTTTGAAGGATTCTGCACCCTTTGGCAACCTAATGGCTCCAGGTTGGCCCTACCAGCCTTGATATGTGGCTCTAATGTACCTGTTGCTAGACACGCTGTTGCAGCTGCTGAGGGGTCCAGGTCTTGTAATTCAGGAGCTAATCCTAGTGGAAGACCCATACCATTTCTGGCTTACAGCTTGTCCCTTGAAACAGTCCAGTGAGGTGTAAGGGCTACTTGGCATCTGTTATAAATATTTGTTTTTGAAGGCTGTCAAGTTCTATGTCCTTGTTGTAGATTCAGATTTCAAGACTGTTAGTGACATATTTCCCTTGTGACAGTGGCGTAGTTATGGGAGTGCTTAAGTCCACCATGTCTGGCCCACTAAAAGAATTCAGTGGCAGCAACCTCCACTCCTTGCTCTCCCGCCCCCAGATCTGGAATTCTCTGCCTTGCCCTAGCAACTCTCCTTCCTGTCCTATCCACCTCAGCATCTTCGCTTATGCAGGAACCATTTACATTTGCTACCTGTGTCAGTCCCACAGTCTTCTCTCTGCCATGGGACTTCCTGTTCCTCTCAGGTGGGATGCAGCAGAGGGAAGCCTGTGAGTTAGCACAGGCAGTAGATGTGCAACAGTGCTGTTCCAGTAAAGATGCTGAGGTACACCTTTGGAGAGGTGCTGCCGGGCCAAAGGTGGAGGGCAAATGCAGATCCGTGGGCAGAGGAGAAGGAGAGAGATACAGGATGGGGGGGGGGGGGGGGGTGGTTGGCCCACTCATCTTAACAGTGGGTCCACCCAAAATGATAGGCCTGGCTATGTCACTGCCTGGTCGGCTGGTTTGCTATCCATCTTTACTTTCCTGCAAGGGGATCTAGATCAGGCATAGGCTCTTAACTCTCTCAAAGTTCATGTTTTATTTCTTTTGTGTTTTAGAGGAAAGGTGAAGGGCATTTAATTAGCTGTACAGGCAGAGATACTGTGAGGATTTTGCATGCCATCAAGCAAATCAAGCCTCTGGTTGATTTAGTACTGCAGTAGGATCTCAGTTTTGTTAAGAAGGGCTTTGCAGGTTCCCCCCTTTAAGCCTTTAAGACGGAGTTTGCTGAACTCTTTTTTCCTTCAAGATGGTGTTTCTGGTGACAGTTTGTTAGCCAGAGAGGTCTTGGAGTTGCAGGTTCTCTTATGTAGAGATCCCTACTTGTTCTCTTGGGTGGTCTCAGGCTCCATTTGTACGGTGCATTCTTTCTTACCAAAAGTGGTGATGTCATTCCTCCTGAATCAGTCTGTTTTGCTCCTGGTATTTTCCAAAAGAAGGGAGGGGGGCTGAGCAAAATTTCTCATCAAGTTGGACATTCATAGAATTCTGATTCACTATTTAAGGTCATAATTCTTTTGGGAGGTCTTATTGTCTGTTTTGTTTAGCAGACTTCACAATAGAGAGATGACTTAAAAGCCTCCCTGGCTTAGTGGATTAAGGAGTCTGCATACGTTAAAAACCTCAGTGTGGTATCAGGTTGTCTCCAGGCGTATTTGACTAAGTCTCAGGCAACTTCTTGGGCATAAGACAGGTCTGTGGCACCAGAGGATATTAGTAGAGCAATGGCGTGGTCTTTATTCTTTTATAAATCACTACAATTGATGTCAGGACCAGAGAGTATGGTTCCTTTGGCAGGGGTTGAAACAGAGCATTCTTTTCCACCTTGACTGATAGTGCTTTGGTATATCCCAGCAGGATGGAAAAGAAGTTGACATTTTATTCTTACCTGATAATTTCTTTTCTCCGAGGACAAGCAGGCTGCTTGTTCTCACATATGGGTGACGTCCACGGCAGCCCCAGGTCCGGAAAATCTTCCTAGCAACAAAGGTTGCTAAAGCCTTTGAGAGCGCGGGTGCGTGGGCCATCTTCCCGCCCGTCGCGCGAGAGTCCCGCTTCAGTCTTCTTTTTTTTCCGAGGTCAAGAGCGGCTGTTTATGGCGGTTCTGTGCCCCAGAAAAGAAGAGCCTTCGTTTTAGTTGGCTTTCGCCGGGTTTTTCTTCTCCATAGTGCTCGTGCACGAGTTGTTTCATTTTTCTTTTACAAAAAAAGAAAAAGTTTTCCCCTTAGTTTCTTAGTTTTTGCCCTCAAGTTTCCTTTCGTCGTCGTGTGCGGCCATTTTTGCCGCCCGCATGGGTTTTCTCTCCTTTTGTGCCCTTCCTTTGGCACCATCACGAATTTTGATTTCGCTGCTGCTATTTTTCCATCGATGACATCGAGGCTCACTAGCGGCTTCAAGAAGTGCACTCGGTGCAACCGGGCAATCTCAGGCACCAACCCTCACGCGTGGTGTATCCAGTGCCTTGGGCCCGACCATTGCCCAGACACATGTAAGTTGTTTCTTAGCTTTAAAAAGCGGACACAAGCGTCAAGACAAGCTCAACGGGAATACCTGTTTGGAGCTTTGCCTGGTACTTCGGCGTCGACAGCGGGTACACGAGGTCAGCGGTGTCGATGTCGGCACGGAAGAGTGCATCAACCTCGGAGCGCGCAGTAATGGCTGTCCAGAGACCATTGCATGCTGGCAGCAGTGAACCATCGAGTGGGTCTTCACCTGCCTCGAGGGTTCCTGCGATACAGCCCATCGGGACCGACCCCTTTTGGGCCCGACCCCGAGGAGCGTGTGGATTCCACGTCCTCGTACCGGCGGGGTACCGGTGACGTGCCTCGAGCGAAGGCAAAGAAGCAACGTCATCGGTCCCCTTCTTGTAGTACCGCGGGGTACTGGTGACGTGCCTCGAGCGAAGGCAAAGAAGCAACGTCATCGGTTCCCTTCTCCGTCACGGTACCTAGAGCTTCATGGCGTCGAGGGATTCGCACCCATGAAGCGTCGTCGCCGGGAGGACCGCTCACCCTCCATACAAGAGGTGTCGATGCGCCGGTCTCCGGATAGCCCGGTACCGCCGCCTCCTCTTCGGCAGATTCTAGCCTCGACTCCTGAACTGACACCACAGCTTTTCTCGACAGACACTCTTGACAAGCGCCTCCATGCCATTTTTCCAGGGATCCTAGAAAGGCTGCTGCGACCGTCTGTTGATAGATGCAGTGGCTGGCTCCGCCTGTGGTGAGGCCCTTGATGTCGGTGCCGCCTGCGGCATCAGCCTCAGCTGCCCCCCGAGTTGACTCTCGGTCGACGTCGATGGAGGGAGCTTCATCGCCGCTGGCACGGGAGTCAACTTCTTGCATCACCATCGAGGACATAGCTCCTCGACGTCGAGACGGGCTCGGCTTCGGACTGGAGTCAGAGAACTGTCCGATACCGAAGGAGAGGCCTCGTGGGAGGCAGAGGAAGACCCAAGATATTTCTCTTCTGAGGAGTCTTGTGGCCTTCCCTCTGATCCTACTCCTTCGCCAGAGAGAAAGCTTTCTCCCCTGGAGAGTTTGTCTTTCTCGTCCTTTGTCCGGGAAGTGTTTTACGGCCATTCCCTTCCCCATGGTAACAGAGGATGAGCCCAGGGCTGAGATGTTCGAGGTCCTGGACTATCCTTCGCCACCTAAGGAGTCATCTACTTTTCCTCTACTTAATGTCCTTAAGCAGACACTGTTGAGGAACTGGATGAAACCACTATCTAGCCCCCACCATTCCTAAGAAGGTTGAGTCCCAGTATAGGATTCACGGGGACCCGTAGTTGAAGGCCCAGTTGCCTCATGACTGGGGGTTTGTGGATTCTGCTCTCAAGAGAGCCAAAAGTACGAGAGCTTTTGCCTTGGCGCCCCCGGGACGGGAAGCTTGGACTGTGTTAGGAGGAAGGCCTACCAGTCAGCTATGCTCATCTCCAAAATCCAGTCCTACCAGCTCTACACGAGCATTCACTTGCGGAATAATGTGAAGCAACTGGCAGACCTGGTCGATCAACTCCCTTTGGAGCAGGCCAGGCCTTTTCAGGAGGTGGTCAGGCAGCTGAAGGCGTGTCGTAAATTCCTGTCCAGGGGTACTTACAATTCTTTTGATGTGGCGTCCAGAGCCGCTGCTCAGGGTATAGTGATGCACAGACTCTCATGGCTGCGTGCCTCTGACCTCGACAATCGAGTCCAGCAGTGGCTTGCGGATGTTCCTTGCCGGGGGGATAATATTTTCGGCCAGAAAGTCGAACAGGTAGTAGAGCAGCTTCACCAGCGGGAAACTACATGCGACAAACTCTCCCACTGGGCACCTTCAGCATCTACCTCATCAGGTAGATGGTTTTATGGGGGAAGGAGGAATGCTCCCTATGCTTACAATAAGCGTAAGAACAATCCACCTTCCCACCAGCCTGCTCAGGCTCAACCCCAGCGCGCTCATTCACGTCAACAGCATGCGCCCAGACAGGCCCCTGTAGCTCCCCAGCAAAAGCAAGGGACGGGCTTTTGACTGGCTCCAGGCGAGCATAGCCGCTATCAAAGTATCCATGCCGAATGATCTACCGGTCGGGGGGAGGCTAAAAATTTTTCACCAAAGGTGGCCTCTTGTAACCTCCGATCGGTGGGGTTCTTCAAATAGTTCGGCAGGGATACTCCCTCAATTTGATCTCCAAACCTCCAAATTGCCCACCGGGAGCTCAGTCCTTCAGCTTCCAGCACAGGCAGGTACTTGCAGAGGAACTCTCCGCCCTTCTCAGCGCCAGTGCGGTCGAGCCCTTTCCACCGGGGCAAGAAGGGCTGGGATTCTATTCCAGGTACTTCCTTGTGCAAAAGAAAACAGGGGGGATGTGTCCCATCCTAGACCTAAGGGCCCTGACCAAATATCTGATTCGAGAAAAGTTCAGGATGCTTTCCCTGTGCACCCTTCTCATGATTCAGAAAAACGACTGGCTATGCTCCCTAGACTTGAAGGATGCTTATACTCACATCCCGATACTGCCAGCTCACAGACAGTATCTTCGATTCCATCTGGGGACACAGCACTTTCAGTATTGTGTGCTGCCCTTTGGTCTCGCCTCTGCGCCCCGGGTGTTCACCAAATGCCTGGTGGTCGTTGCAGCGTCGCTACGCAGGCTGGAAGTGCATGTGTTCCCTTATCTCGACGATTGGCTGGTGAAGAACACCTTAGAGGCAAGGGCTCTTCAGTCCTGGAGCTACTGGGGTTTGTTATAAATTACCCAAAGTTCCATCTCCTTCCAGTTCAACAACTAGAATTCATAGGAGCTCTGCTGGACTCTCAGACAGCTTGGGCCTATCTTCCCGAGGCGAGGGCGGACAACCTTCTGTCCCTGGTTTCCTTGACCAGAGCATCTCAGCAGATCACAGCTCGGCACATGTTGAGACTTCTGGACCATATGGCCTCCACAGTTCATGTGACTCCCATGGCACATCTTCACATGCGATCTGTTCAGTGGATCCTAGCTTCCCAGTGGTATCAAGCTGCGGGGGATCTAGAAGATGCAATCCTGTTGTCCACTGCTTTTCACAACTCCCTGAGATGGTGGACAATTCGATCCAATTGGACCTTGGGATGTCCCTTCCAAATTCCTCAGCCTCAAAAAGTGCTGACTACGGATGCATCTCTCCTAGGGTGGTGAGCTCATGTAGATGGACTCCACACTCAGGGAGCTTGGTCTCTTCTGGAATCAGGTCTTCAGATCAATCTCCTGGAGTTGCAAGCGATCTGGAACGCTCTAAAGGCTTTCAGAGATCGGCTGTCCAATCAAATTATCCAAATTCAGACAGACAACAAGCAGGGGGGCACCCGATCTTGCCCCCTGTGTCGGGAAGCCGTCCAGATGTGGCTTTGGGCCCACCGTCATGGCATGTTTCTCCAAGCCACGTATCTGGCAGGCGTAAACAACAGTCTGGCCGACAGGTTGAGCAGGATCATGCAACCTCACGAGTGGTCTCTCAACAGGGCAGTTGTCCGCAAGATTTTCCAAACGAGGGGCAACCCCTCGGTGGATCTTTTTGCCACTCAGATCAATCACAAGGTCCCTCAGTTCTGTTCCAGACTTCAGGCCTACGACAGGCTAGCCTCGGATGCCTTTCTCCTTCATTGGGGGTCAGGCCTTCTGTATGCGTATCCTCCCATCCCTCTGGTGGGGAAGACTTTGCTGAAACTACAGCAAGACCGCGGAACCATGATTCTGATTGCGCCCTTTTGGCCACGTCAGATTTGCTTCCCTCTTCTTCTGGAGTTGTCCTTCGAAGAACCATGGAGATTGGAGTGTTTTCCAACCCTCATCATTCAGAACGAGGTGGCGCTTCTGCATCCCAACCTCCAGTCTCTGGCTCTCACGGCCTGGATGTTGAGGGCGTAGATATAGCCTCTTTGGGTTTTTCTGAGGGTGTCTCCCGAGTCTTGCTTGCTTCCAGGAAAGATTCCATGAAGAGGTGTTACTCTTTTAAATGGAGGAGGTTTGCAATCTGGTGTGATAGCAAGGCCCTAGATCCTCGCTCTTGTCCTACACAGACCCTGCTTAAATACCTTCTGCACTTGTCTGAGTCTGGTCTCAAGACCAACTCCGTAAGGGTTCATCTTAGTGCAATTAGTGCTTTCCATTATCGTGTAGAGGGTAAGCCTATCTCTGGACAGACTTTAGTTGTTCACTTCATGAGAGGTTGGCTTTTGTCAAAGCCCCCGGTCAAACCTTCACCAGTGTCATGGGATCTCAACGTTGTCCTCACCCAGCTGATGAAAGCTCCTTTTGAGCCACTGGATTCCTGCCATCTGAAGTACTTGACCTGGAAGGTCATTTTCCTGGTGGCTGTTACTTCATCTTGTAGAGTCAGTGAGCTTCAAGCCTTGGTAGCCCATGCTCCTTATACTAAATTTCATCATAACAGAGTAGTCCTCCGTACGCACCCTAAGTTCTTGCCGAAGGTGGTGTCGGAGTTCTATCTTAACCAGTCAATTGTCTTGCCAACATTCTTTCCCCATCCTCATACCCGCCCTGCTGAACGTCAGTTGCATACATTGGACTGCAAGAGAGCATTGGCCTTCTATGTGGAGTGGACAAGCCCCTTCAGACAGTCCGCCCAAATGTTTGTTTCTTTCGACCCCAACAGAAGGGGAGTGGCTGTCGGGAAACGTACCATTTCCAATTGGCTAGCAGATTGCATTTCCTTCACTTACGCCCAAGCTGGGCTGACTCTTGAGGTTCATGTCACGGCTCATAGTGTTCGAGCCATGGCAGCGTCAGTGGCCCACTTGATGTCAGCCACTATTGAAGAGATTTGCAAGGCTGCGATGTGGTCATCAATCCACACATTCACATCTCATTATTGCCTTCAGCAGGATAGCCGACGTGACAGTCGGATTGGGCAGTCGGTGCTGCAGAAGCTGTTCAGGGTTTAGAATCCAACTCCACCCCCCTAGGCCCATTTTTATTCTGTTCCAGGCTGCACTCTCAATTAGATGTTTCTTCATAGGTCAATTTTTCTTATGTCCTCGCCGTTGCGAGGCCCAATTGACCCTGTTTGTTGTTTTTAGTGAGCCTGGGGGCTAGGTATACCCATATGTAAGAACAAGCAGCCTGCTTGTCCTCGGAGAAAGTGAAGTTACTTACCTGGAGCAGGTATTCTCCGAGGACAGCAGGCTGATTGTTCTCACCAACCCGCCCGCCTCCCCTTTGGAATTGTTCCTTTCTTTGGTTTTGCTTCATAAGTTGACTGAAGCAGGACTCTCGCGCGCGGGAAGATGGCCGCGCATGCGCGGTGCGTGCACCCGTTCCCTCGAAGGCTTTAGCAACCTTTGTTGCTAGGAAGATTTTCCGGACCTGGGGCTGCCGTGGACGTCACCCATATGTGAGAACAATCAGCCTGCTGTCCTCGGAGAATACCTGCTACAGGTAAGTAACTTCGCTTTCCTTGAATCTTCCTCTTCCCATCCAGGAAGACTACAGCTTTTAGGGGATTTCTCATTGCTTCTTCCTTGTACTTAGTCACTCGTATGAAATTTTAGTTTGAACGACTTACAGACAAGAGATTGGGACTCTATGACCCTGCTTCTGAACTATGGACACGCTTTGCTGCACAAACTCAACATTCCTAAGGGGAAAATATTGAAGGAGGAGAGGGGGAGGGGGGAGATAATTGCTCACAGGGGGTGGCTGGGTAATTCTGAGAGGTTGTGGTTTAGCATTTCAATACTTTCATTGTATGTTTGATAGACCAATTGTGCTTAGTTGTAATGAGCATATTATGTTTGTAACTATTATAACCTTAACAAAAATTTAACGTTAAAAAAAAAAGACATTTTAGTTTGAAGCAGAGGATTGCTTTTGTCAGGTTCTGTGTAAAGTTCTGGGCTGCACCACTGGAAACTTCAGCTTCTCTGTCTCCATCTATGGGTGGGTTGACATAACCTGTCAGTCTGGACTAGTCTAGCAGGGTTCAAGGAAAAGAAATGATCAGGTAAGAACTAATTTTCACTGTATGCTTATAGAGGTTCATGTTGAAGTTTTCTAAAAGCCAGAACAGAGTTTTAATTTTTAATGTATCTTGGACTGTGGTGTGATGTGTAGAATTATTGCTCACACTGATTTTTTTCTTTTCAGGTGGTTGAACAGGGTATGTTTGTAAAGCACTGCAAAGTAGAAGTATATCTTACAGAATTAAAGCTCTGTGAAAATGGGAATATGAACAGTGTTGTAACACGAAGATTTAGCAAAGCTGATACAATAGGTATGAATAATGCTTTAATCGTCTTCATTAAAAGAATATATTTTTCTTATGAATGTCAGTGACTGAGTTTGAGATAATGTACTTCTGTTTGTTGGACTTTTGTCGTTCCATCTAGCTGTCCTCTCATTATGAGTGGAACCTTTGTAGGCTGTAGTATTTTTAATGAGTAAATGAAAACTGTGTCAAAGACAATTGTAAATATGTAATATTTATATATTCTTCAAATGGAGAAAGAGAATATCATATTTATCTCATGATTTTTCATTAGTAGTTCAAGCCAAATTACATTCCAGAGTAGCAGGTATTTCCCTGTCCTCAAAGGGCATACGATCTAATTTTGTTACTCAGGACAACTGAAGCTTCTCTGCTTCTTACCCTATGGCTCTAGCCACTACTAGAACCATGTCCCCACAGCCTTCTGCGTGCCCCACCCCACTGGTTTTATCTGATCAGCACCCTAACTGGGTCTGTTTAGAAGTTCAGAAGGAGGTGGATAAAATTTTGTTGTTTTCTGAGCCCAAATCTGGTGCCCCTCTCTCTGGGGCTCATGCCATTCACTGTCAGACCTCTTGGAGGAAGGCGATCCCACTGCTGCTATTCTCTTCCGGAAAGAAGAGCTGCCTTCCATCTAGCCACTACTAGGCCATTCTGTCACTTCATCTTCAGGTAGTCCTTTGAAAACTTAAGAACTGGCTAAGACATGCCTCAGTAGCTGTATATGAGTAAATAGTAGCTATTTGCCATTTTTTTAAACATGAATTATGTAACATAGTGGAGGAGTGGCCTAGTGGTTAGGGTGGTGGACTTTGGTCCTGGGGAACTGAGGAACTGAGTTCAATTCCCACTTCAGGCACAAGCAGCTCCTTGTGACTCTGAGCAAGTCACTTAACCCTCCATTGTCCCATGTAAGCCGCATTGAGCCTGCCATGAGTGGGAAAGCGCGGGGTACAAATGTAACAAACAAACAAAAAAAAACCATGAAATAGTCTGTTATTATACAGATATTAACTTGGAAAAAAAGATTGTGTGTGTGTGTGATTAGGAAAATATAGTTGTGTGCAAAAGTTTAGGCAGTCCTTAGTCAAATTCTGTGTCTCAGTGAATGCCTAAGTGAACAGAAACTGACACAATCTCTACATGGTGCAAAGTTAAGTAGAACATCTTCTAGCAAATTTTAATGCATAGTTCCTATTTATGTGCTCATTTTGACAGATTGACAGATTGAAAATAAAGTGATTATGAAAGGTGCAACAGTTTGGGCATCCTTTCTGTTTAATTGCTATGTTTTTAAAAGCTGTTAAAGCCCAGGAGGTTTAGTGCAGAGGGCTTGACAAATTTTTATTAAATCTAGAGCCAGCAGCTGAGATCTTTCTTCTTACCCATCCAAGACTTTAAGTGATTTTTTTTTTTTTTTTGGGGGGGGGGGGGGGGCAGGAATTCCCCTCCCAGATCAGTGGTAGCTCTTTTAGATACTGGTTTTCTAAGGCTTCCATTATGTTCTAAAGATCAAACCAGGGACTTTAAGGTTATGTTCATCTACCACCAGAAGGAGATAGAGAACAAAGAGTTCTGCCATAAACGATACAATGCTGTAGCCTCCTCTTCAGTGTTCTCTCTATCTCAGTAGGTGGGTGGACATATCCTGTGAAACTCTCTGTGTGGTGCTTGCTCCTGGGCCTGTCCCTCAGGTTCAGATGAGCTAGGGGTGTAGACTGGTGTCTGCCTGTTTGGCTGAGTTACACCTGGAGGTGCCAGGTCCCCCTTTCCCCCCAATTCGTGCCTTCTAGTTCTTTTTCATTTATGCTGGCATTTCTTTAAAAAAAGAAAAAAAAATTACTGCAGGAGAAAGTTTCTGTTGCCAGTGAAAATGGAACAAGCAGTGTTGCTGTGAGCAGATAGCTGCCTTTAGCACCAGTTCTTCTGAAGCTGTGCCTCTGCCAATGACTATTTTTAGAGAACCTTGTGTTCTGTAAGTCTCTGCCTTTTTTCTTACCAGTGACCCTGACGGAAACAGTGAAATGCTGCTCTTGGTGTGGGAGTCAATGGCAGCATTGGGCTTCCTCTAACAGTCCCCCACCACCCAACTTGACCACGAAGGCAACCCCAGGTTTGACAGAAGGGCTACGGGTGGATGTTTTGGCAAGCTCCATGGTGCCTCACTCAGACTGTGTGTGCACGGTGACCATATTTGAAACGCCAGTGTGCTGTTCCTCAAGAGATCCATTGCCAGGTCCTTCTTGAAGAACAGGCTGTTTTCTTGCAGGTGGCTTACGTGGACTTCACTTACTTGCTAGTTGAATTTTAGGGCAAGATTCTCTAGAAACATCTTTTTCTTCTGAGTTTGTACTGTTAATGCATCAGGCTTTTTTTATTTGAGACCCCTGTCCTCACAACCCTTTTCTGCATTCCCTACCCCAGTGGTTTTATCTGACCAGCACCCTAACTGGGTCTGTTTAGAGGTTCAGAGGGAGGTGGATGAAATTTCGTTCTCTGAGCACAGATCTGGTGCCCCTCTCTCTCGAGCTCATGCCATTTACTGTCAGACCCCTTGGAGGAAGGCGATGATCCCACTATGGCTATGCTCTTCCAGAAAGAAGAGCTGCCTTCCATCATTACAAAAGCTTTGGAGGTACTGGACATCTTTTCCCCTGAATCCCTTAGTTCGGAGGCTACTTCACACCCCGTGATGTCAGGCACAAAGAAACCTCCGAAAACATTTCTTATTCATGCGGCAATGTAGTTGCTCATCTCTGCACAGTGGGAATTCCTTATTGCTGGCTATATCTCGGCTTTATCCTCCCTGCATTTGCCTAAGGTGGACTCTGGTCACTGCTGTGACTAAGAAGACTACTTTCCTTGTTGAGGGCAGAATGGCCCTTAAGGATATCCAAGATTGAAAACTGGAATCCTCTCTTCAGCTCTCCTTTGAGGTGGCAGCATTGTGTTTGCAGGTCAAAAGCTCCTATGCTGCCCGCACTTGCTTGAGTTGGGTTCAAAAAGCGACTATAGCTGAGGATTTGGTACAGCCCCTGCCTTCTCTGGAGGCGGGTTTGCTGTTCCTGGTGGACTTGTTATATGATCTGCTTTGGGCCTCCACTAAGGAAATGTCCTTGGCAGTCACAGCCACATGTTGACTTTGGCTCGGGTGTTGGGCGATGGACATAGCCTCAAAATCCAGGCTTGTGCACTTCCCATTTCATGGAAAGCTTTTCTTTGGTGAGGATTTAGAGAAGATCATTAAAGATCTAGAGGAGTCATAAGGGCAGAGTTTCCCAGGAGATAAATTTAAAGCCCTGTTCTATTCCTCTGAGTCTCGTTCCAGATTAGAGACACAAGGCATTACTGACCTGGGAAGTCCAGCTCATTTCAGAGATCACGCTTTCAACCGAAACAGCAGACCTTTCATGGAGACAGGCAGTTCTCATCTTCCAATTCCAGAGCACCCCAGCTTCCCTGACTGCCCACTCCTCAGGGGTCCTATGAGAGGACATATCTCCATATTCCTTAAGGAATTGGGCGAGATCATTAGAGACAAGTGGGTCTTAGATGTGGTCAGAGACAGCTACAAATTGAATTGGAGTCTGCTCTTCTGCTCACAGATTTTTTTTTCTCAAATTCCCCATGCAAGGCTCCCACCAAAGTTCTAGCAGTCCAAAAGATCCATAGGTCACTATTCTGTTTATTTCATGTTTCTCAAGACAGGCGGATCCTTCCATCCAGTGCTTGACCTCAAGCACGTGAACAGAGCCCTCGAGGTCAGGCACTTCCGAATAAAAACCTTGCAATCTGCCATTTCGTCGGTGTGGCTCGGGGAGTTTCTTGCTTCTTTGGACCTCAAGGAACATTCCAGTTTGGCCTCCTCATCAGCATTTCCTGCATTTCCCCTTCCTTGGGGATCATTATCAGTTTCAGGCAATACCCTTTAGGCTGGCGATGGCTCCAAGGACGTTCTCCATGGTGATAGTAGTGGTCTTTCTGCATTGCAAAGGCATTCAGGTACACCCCTATCTGAACAATTGGTTGAACATAGCTTCCTATGGGAGAGTGTCCAGGCAATGGCCAGAATAGTTTCAGGTTTATTAAAGGTTTGCTATTCAGCATATCAGGCAATATATCTCTGTGGCTTACAATTCTAAAATTGACAGAAAAGGAAGAGAGAGGGAAGAAATTTGAACAAGAAACAAATAGTAGGGAAGGGTGAAATTGAACTACATAAATTAAATAGGAAAGATGGGTTATCAGATTATGGCAGAAAAAGGAGAAACAATTCTGAGCTGGCCAACAGATCCCACCCCACTGACAACCTAGGAAAGTATAAAGGCATCCTTGAACAGAAAGGTTTTAAGATCTACCTTGAACTTGGTTAAGGATGTTAACGACCTAAGGTGAAAGGGCAAAGCATTCCATAAGGTGGGACCTACAACTGAAAAAAATGCAGTGGTGAAATGAGGGAAAGACTAATAAGTGTTGTGATGAGCGCAATGTATGTGATGGACAGTATAGGATCAGGAGGCATGCCAGAAAAGGAAGGGAGTCTCTTGGTTGGGTAGTCAACTTCTCAGAGCAATTTGATGCCCTCTCAGTCCCTCGAGTATCTCAGAGTTGTGTTCAATACCTGGGCAGAGAGAGTTTTCCTTCTGGAGTCGAGGCAGGTCAAATTTCTATCTCAAGTATCTAGTTTACTCTGATTCCCTGCCCCTCGGGTGTAGGTTCTGGGCAACATGGCATCAACTCTGGATGTTGTGCCCTGGGCAAGATTTCATTTGAGGCCACTTCAACTCTCGCTTCTCAATCGTTGGTTCCTGACCTTCACAGACTACTATCAAACTCCTTTGGACAGCCCAAGCAAAGTTCAGCCTTCATTGGTGGATACATCTGGAACACCAGCAGAGAGGCATCTCTTTCAACACCAAATTGGGTGGTGGTGATTATGGATGCCAGTCTCTCCTGCTGGGAGCTCATTGTCTGGGCCAAACGGCCCAATGTCTGTGGTCTCAGACAGAGGCATTGTAGTTAATCAACCTCTTGGAGTTAAAGACATTCAGGAATGCCTTGCAGACATTTGCAACCCTTTTGAGGGGCAGATTTCATGTCCACTCTGGCAGTCTCACGACAGAGGCTTATGTCACACTGCTCTCAGTGACACACGTAGGACACGCAAAATGTTCATGCAGTTTACCTCAGCAGGAATCTTTTGAATCCAGAGAGTGGGAGCTCTCCAAGGAAGTATTTCTTATGATCTTGTCCAAAAAGGGCTGCCCGTCTTGCACCTGATCGTGATGTAGAGCAATGCAAAAACATAGCAGTTTTTCAGCACATGGTCAGCTCTGAGGCCATAGATGCGTTGCTTCAACCTTGGCCAACCTTTCCTCTACGTGTTTCCCCCATATCTGATGATAGGCAGGGTCCTTTACAGGACATCGCTTCATTAGGGTATGTTGTTTCTAGTGGCACCAGATTGGCCCAGAAGGCCATGGCAAGCAGACGTAATCAGCTGTAGATACAGTCTCATTTGGTTGCTGGGCCAAAAAGATCTCTTATCGCAGGGACCTGTACAGCTGGAGGATCCCCTCTTTGATCTTATTGGCATGGCTCTTGAGAAGTCACGATTGAGGAAGAAAGGTTATTAGGAAGGATGTCATCACTACGCTGCTCCAGGCTGGGAAGCGGTTGACCTCGGTGGATTATGCTAGATTTTGTATGACCTTCGAGTCTTGGTGTTCTTCCAGGAGTATTTTACCATTTCAGGCCTCTCTATCCTACATTCTCGACTTTGTGCAAGGGGTCTTAGGAAGAATTTATCCTTGAATTCGATGAAAGTCCAGGTGACATATCTTGCTTGTTTTTGGGGCTACATTCAGAAGACTTTTCTGGCAGCGCATCTAGATGTCAATTTCCTTTGGAGGGTTAACCTTCATGGTGAACTTTCTTTTCCTAAATTTAAGGACCTCTTAAAAGCCCATTTTTTTTCGAGCAAGCCTTTTTCCATTCTGCTCCCTGCCAGTACAATGTGTTTTTGCAGGTCTATGACACCTCTCTGATTGAGTTGAGTATAAGTTTCTTGATTTTTATTCTCTGAGTGTAATGTGTTTGTGTTTCCTATCTAATTATGGCATTCTTTTCTTGTCTGTTTTAATTTTAATTATTTTGTAAGCTGCAGAGACCTATTTTAGAATTGGTGGGATATCAGATTAACTAATAAACATAAGTGCATCAACCACTCCTTCCTCCAGCACCACCATCTTTGAAAATGGTGGTGCCTGACCCCCCCCCCCCCCCCCCGGGGTACATTTCTGCCCAACCTAGCAAATAAGGGGAAAATTCCCTTATTTAGAACATAAGAACATAAACCTTGCCATACTGGGACAGGCCAAAGGTCCATCAATCCCAGTATCCTTTTTCCAGCAGTGGCCAATCCAGGTCACAAATATTCGGCAATTTCAGTGGTGTAGCTACAGGTGGGCCTGGGTGGACACAGACCCACCCATTATTGACTCAGGCCCATCCAGCGGCGGAACCCCACATCAACATGTCTCCTCCGTGGCACCCCATCCCTCCCCGGTGTACCTTACAGGCGTCCCTGGCGCCTGCAGTGATCCATTATTGCTGTATGAGCCGGCCCTTGCTGATGTCGTTTACTGCTGCCTGTCTGGTGGGATCTGGCCGATGAAAATCTGCAAGGCCGGTGCAGGCAGCAATAATGGATCACTGCAAGTGCTGGGGATGCTTGTAAGGTACACTGGGGAAGGACTTGGTTCAGCAACGAGAAGGCAGATGCCAAGATGCCGCGGAGAAGGAAAGATGTTGATAAGGTAGGTGAAAAAAAACCCTACATTTTTTTAGATCTCCCGCGGGTGGGGGTGGGGGGGTGTAGCATGGTGTGTAAGGGCTCATCCAAATTAACGCTGGGCCCATCCAAAATACTGGGTCTGACTACGCCACTGGGCAATATGCCAAAAGAATAAAACAAATTTTATGCTTCTTATTCTAGAAAAAAGCAGTAGATTTTCCCAAGTCTTTCTTAATAATGGCTTATGGACTTTTCTTTTAGGAATTTATCCAAACCTTTTTTTTAATCTCTGCTAAGTTAACTTCCTTTACCACATTCTCTAGCAGTGAATTTGAGAGTTTAATTACATGTTGAGTGAAGAAATATTTTCCCTTTGTTCTAAATTTGCTACTTGATAACTTCATTGCATGCCCCCTAGTCCTTGTATGTTTGGAAAGAGTAAACAAGCGATTCACGTCTACCATTTCCACTCCACGCAGTATTTTATAAACTTCTATCATACCTTACCTCAGCCATCTTTTCTCTAAGCTGAAAAGCTCTAGCCCCTTTAGCCTTTCCTCATTGGGAAGTCATACCATCCCCTTTATCATTTACGTTACCTTTCTCTATACCTTTCTTAATTCTTTTGTATTTTTTTGAGATGTAGTGACCAAAATTGCACACAGTATTCCAATTGCACACAGTATTCGAGGGTGCGGTCCTAACATTTTGTTTGATTTCTTAGCCGCTGGCACACTGAGCAGAAGGTTTCAACATATCATCAACAATGATGCCTAGATTCTTTTCCTGGGTGGTGACTCCTAATGTGGAACCTTGCATCATATAGCTATAGTTTGGGTTTCTCATTCCTACATGCATCACTTTGCAGGTGTTCACTTTAAATGTCATCTGCCATTTGGATGCTCAGTCTCCTTGTCTCTTAAGGTCATCTTATGATTTAACAACTTTAAATAATTTTTTGTTATTAGCAAATTTAATTACCTCACTACCCAGCGGTCCCACTACAGACCCCTTTCTACCCTTCTCCTTTGAAAATACTGACCATTTCACCCTACTCTGTTTTCTATCTTTTTAACCAATTCTTAATCCATAACAGGAGTGGCCTAGTGGTTAGGGTGGTGGGCTTTGGTCCTGGGGAACTGAGGAACTGAGTTTGATTCCCACTTCAGGCACAGGCAGCTCCTTGTGACTCTGGGCAAGTCACTTAACCCTCCATTGCCCCATGTATGCCGCATTAAGCCTGCCATGAGTGGGAAAGCACGGGGTACAAATGTAACAAAAAAAAAAAAAAACCTGTGACATTCTAATTTCCTCAGGAGTCATTCATAAGGTACTTAGTCAAATGCTTTTACAAAATCCAGATACACACAATTTGTCAGACTGATCCTGCTTGGTGAATTGCAGGATGTGGGGACAGGCACTGCTATTTTTAAAGATCTTGGCGCCGGAGGCAGGAATGAGCGGGCATCGCTCCTATCTCTTTCAGGTACTCCCTAGCAGAGGGGTAAGGGGAACAAATTTTTTTTTAAGTAAGCTTGAGGAAGTGGAGGTCATGTTGGATGGAAGGTGCACTAGACACTAGGCATTTATTTTTAAAGTAAGTTGGGGGGGGGCTGTTGGGTACCACGTTATTTTATTGTCTTGGGGTGGGGGGAATGATGCAGAAACTGCCAGTGGCTTGCTTTTTAAAAATGTCACCCTAATTGACTGTGCTTGAAGCAGTCACTGCTGACACGCAGACAGGAAAGGTGACATTTTACAATGAGCTGCAGATTACTGCTGTGTTTTTAAAGCAACAGTAATTTGTATGTTATTGATTTACTTCATAGCTGTGGCATTTTTTCTTGTTGATTTCACAGTAGAAGCTGCACACTGAGACAAAAGTCCTCAATGCCTCAGCATTGCGTTGGCTAGGAGCCAACTCATCTTCTCCCCTCCTGGAGTGTGGCAAAATCTCGACCAGTGCATGTTAGAGGGCGATGAACTTTTGTACATGAAAGAGGAGAGGGACTTGTATGTGATCATATGTAATGATCTTAAAGTGGCCAAACAAGTATAAAAGGCAGCAGCGAAAGCTAGAAAGATGATCGGGTGCATAGCAAGAGAAATGGCCAGTAGGAAAAAGGAGGTGATGATGCCTTTGTACAAGACTCTGGTGATACCTCATTTAGAATATCGTGTACAGTTCTGGTGACCACACCATCAAGTTGGGCTAGAAGGCGCCTACTAAATGTCAGTGGTCTTCGTTATAAAGCGTATGTAATATGTAATGTAATATGTATACTTTGGAAGACAGGGAGAGGGGGGAGATATGATAGAGATTTTTAAACACCTACATGGCATAACTGCACAGGAGGCAAGTATTTCCATTGGGCAAGGAACCTCTGGAATGAGGGGGCATAGGATGAAGGTGAATGGGGATAGACTCAGAAGTAACCTGAGCATATGCTTCTTCATGTAAAGGATGGTGAATTCGTGGATCAGCTTTCCGGTGGAGGTGGAAGCAAAAACTACCTGAATTCAAGAATTCTTGGGACAGATACATAAGATCTCTAAGGGAGAGAAAAGGATGATAGATGGCATGTATGGGCAGACTGGAGAGGTCATATAGCTTTTATTTGCCTTCATTTTGCTATGTTTCTAAGAGTCACTCCTTTGTATCCCCAGAGTAGGCGTCTCAGACTTTGGAGTCTTATGGGAGAACATTTTTTCAGAATGCTATGCTTGACTCCTACACATATTCTTATCAGTTCTTCATGAGCACGCACTTGTGGAACCTAGTGAGCAGTGTTGTGGAGTTCACAGACACTGCTTGCAGAAAATGCTGCAGACCTCCTCGAGCTAGTAGTCAAGCAGTAGGAGTATAGAAAACACATAGCCCAGGGAACCATGGTAGAGCCCTGGTTATTGAGATACATAGACTGACTCGGCTGCATGCCTCTGATCTCGATCCTGTGGTTCAGGAAAAGCTGGTGGACATTCCGTGCCGCCTAGATAATCTTTTTGGTGACATGGTGGAAGAAGTGTTCTGACACCACTGAGTTAAGTTACATGATTTGAGGTTGCAGGGGGGCCTAATCTGTAATAACGTCAAGACATACTTTTTCTGGAGAGGGTGGTAAATACCTGGAATACCCTCCTGCGGGAGGTGGTGGAGATGAAAATGGTAGTGGAATTCATAAATGCATGGATTAAGCATAAAGGGATCCTATATAGAAGGCATGGAACCAAACAGGCTTAGCAGTGATTAGATGAAGACACCAATAACTGGGGAGCAAAGATTCGGCTTCAGTAGCTGGAGAACAAGGCCAGTGCCAGGCAGACTTCTACAGTCTGTGCCCTGAAAATGGCAAGGACAAATCAAGATCAAGTAGTATCACATCATACCTTATACTATCAGTTTATCTTGTAGGGCAGACTGGATGGACCATGCAGGTCTTTATCTGCCATCATCTACTATATTATTGTCCTGGCCCACTCCTGGCTCGGCCTCCTTTTTCTAGCAGATACACTGGCTGAGCACAATTCAGGGCTTACTACTCTCAAAGGCATAGGTTTCCTCCTTGTCCACCCCAGACTAACCAGAGCTTTTACTCCCTCCTGGCAACAGGAGACTCAGAAGCCCCAACCACTTTCCAGTCAAAATCAGGATTGAGCTTTTGACTGGCTACAAAAGAGCATAGTCGCAATTAAAGTAATTGTACCAGATGACCTACCAGTAGGAGGATGGCTGATTTTTTTCCTGGTAGCTTCAGTCTCAGCAGGTTCTGAAGATAGTCTGGTGGGTTAAATCCTCACAATGAATTTGAATTTGCTTCCTCCAAATTAAGGTGTCAACATCAAAAATTGCTTACAAAGGTACTCTCCTGCTTTATGTAGGCAAAAGTGGTCAAGCATGTTATACCAGGGAAAACGAAGGTGATTCTTTCCCATCTTAGACATAAGAGCCCTGAGCAAAAATTTGCTGAAGTAGTTCATAGTGGTTTCCCTGGGCATCTTTCTTCCCATAATTCAGGTACAAGATTGGCTATGCTTTCTGATCTTAAGGGATCGTTCACTTAGGAGTTCATTGAAAGTTTTGCCAGAGTTGCTTAAGCTTTAGCATATGATCCATCTATCTATAACACCTCTCTCTCTCTCTTTTTCTGTATGTATGTATGTTTAACTGCATGCCGTACTTCGGTCCCGTTTTTGGCACCATCAATTTCTATGGGGACAAACTTTGGTTTAGCGCACCACTGATAAGTGCAATATTCGCTTATATGCATGGTTTAAGACCGCTCTTCTGCAGGAAAGACTCCGCATAAGCGCACGCACGGAATATGGAAGCGAATTGGCACGTGACAAAGGGGCGATAAATTTGAAATCTCATTGGTTAACTGCCACAGGCAGAATAAGCGAAAGAAAGTTGTTAATGTGTACACTGGAGTCGTCGTCATCGCGCAACTAAGACTTTAGCACTGGCTGAACGAATAGAAGTTCTTAAAAAATTAGAAAACAAAGTCAAGCATCTGTTGCTAAAGAATATGGTGTCAATCCCAGTCAAATTTCAAATATCTTGAAGCAGAAAGATCAGCTTCTGGAAGACTGGCAAAACAATACAAATCCACAACGGAAACGAAAACAGGCGGGAAAAGCTGAGGATGTAGAAGATGCTCTTCGTGGTTTTCTCAAGTCAGGAGCAGACAGTTTCCTGTTAGTGGTCCACTGCTTATGAAGAAAGCTAATCAGCTAGCTGAAAGTCTTGGACTAACTGAATTTAAAGCCAATGTTGAAAGGTTGGAAAGACGGAAGGAGAGGAACAACATTAAATTCAAGAAACAGCATGGTGAAAAACAAGACACTGATGACTTTGGTGCTGAAAATTGGATTGTTTCAGTTCTTCCTACCATCTTGAACGAGTTTGCACCTCGTGACATTTTTAATGCTGACGAAAATGTTCTCTACTAGCGAGCAATTCCTGATGGAACACTTGCATTCAAACAAGCCAAAACTACAGGAAGTAAAACATCGAAGGACAATATGGATGGGAGTGAGAAGTTGGAACCACTAGTCATTGGAAAGAGCAAACAGCCCCATTGCTTCAAGAAAGTTAAGTGACTTCCTGTGTCTTACGAGGCTAACACAAATTCATGGATGACTGGGGAAATTTGGAAGCAGTGGCTAAAGAAGTTAAATGCGGGCACAAAAGCGTCAGATTTTGTTGCTTTGTGATAATTGTGCTGCACACATTAATGATGTCAGGCTGTCTAATGTCAAGGTGGTCTTCCTGCCACCAAACACTACCTCTCTGTTCCAACCTATGGATTAGGGCATAATAGCCAATTTCAAACAACATTATCGGGCTCTTGTGCTACGTTGTCAGATGAGCGTTATGGATGACCATACTGGCAAGGATAAACGTGCTGTTGAACTGGCTCGTAATCTATCACTGTTGGATTCCCTACATATGCAGAAAGAAGCCTGGAATCATGTTACACAGGCAACCATTATGAACTGCTACAAGCGGGCAAGCTTTGTTAAGGATGTGGAGAGGGACGAAACAGATGCAGCTGTTGCAAACGCATCAGATGAACAGGCTTTGACATCCCAGCCTGTGTTACTGAAGAGGAGTTTCATCACTACATAGCTGTTGATTACGATCTACAAACAGCTGACGACAGCACTGATGTCGAGATATGCGCCTACATGCAGGCAACGGCTGATGATGAAACAGATGATGAAATGAGCAGCGAGACACATGCTGACGAAATTCAACAACCTCCTGTCACTTTTGCAGGAGCGCTGGAGAGTCTCAACACCGTGCGGGCCTATCTGGAGGCCACTGGATGTCAGTGCTATGACAGTTTTTACCGTCTGGCAGACGTAGTCTATGGAACTCAGACACAATAGTGTACAGAGGACTATGACTGATTACTTCAAGTAAGCCTAACGTCAGTTAACGGAGACTGTATACTGCATGTATAATAAATAGTACTGTACATACGTTTATCAGATGTCAAGCTTTTTTGGGTCACAATGGTTACGTGCACGCTCCGGTTAACTGCATGCATTTCTTTAGTCCCAGACCCTTGCACTTAAGCAGATTGCACTGTATATATATGTATGTGTGTGTGTGTGTGTGTATATGTATATGTATGTGTGTGTGTGTGTGTGTATATGTATATGTATGTGTGTGTGTGTGTATATGTGTGTGTGTGTATATGTGTGTGTGTGTATATGTGTGTGTGTATATGTGTGTGTATATATGTGTGTGTGTGTATATGTGTGTGTGTATATGTGTGTATATATGTGTGTGTATGTGTGTATATGTGTGTGTGTGTATATGTGTGTGTATATATGTGTGTGTATGTGTGTGTTTCCATATCATCAAGCTGATCAATCCATAGACTGGTGGGTTGTGTCCATCTACCAGCAGGTGGAGATAGAGAGCAAACTTTTGCCTCCCTATATGTGGTCATGTGCTGCCGGAAACTCCTCAGTATGTTCTCTATCTCAGCAGGTGGTGGTCACACACAGCAGCAGCTCTGGCTAGGCCTCCAAGCCTAATCCTTAGGTTTTGTTGAGGCCTGGGGTTGAGGGCTCTTTTGAGCAAGTGCAAACCTGGTGGTGCCAGGTCCCTCCTTTTCTCCCCCCTCCCGCTGGCTCCGTTTAAAAAAAAAAAAAAAAAAAAAAATTTTTAAACGTCTTTAAAGGCGTTTAATTCGACGTTTCTTTAAACGTTCATTGCAGCTACTCACTGGGACACCAGTTCGTTACAGCTCGGAGCGGCAAGCAGGTAATTTTACCTTTTTATAGCGGGCAGGGGGTTCCCCGATTCTTCTCCTCGTGGCAATGGCGTCGGAGGGCGAGGGCGCAAAGGGTCGCTCCCCGGATCGCTGGAGCGCTTCTAGAGGGGATGCGGGGGTTTTACAACCTGATTCGCCCTTGATGGGTGATAGTTTAGTGACCGATGAATGTCCCGGTCGTTCCTCCGGCGTGGCGGTTTTTTCCCGCCATAAACGCCCATCCCCCGCTCCTCGCCTCCGCCATCTTGGCCGGCCACGCGGCTCGGACGGCTTCTTCGGGGCCGCCCTTGAGGTTGGAGACATTAATGCCATGAACGCCCTTAATTTGGGCGACGGCACAAAAGCGGCTAAAGTTAAGCGCCGTTCTTCCCGCGCGGCTCCTTCACGGAGTTTCGCGCCGGACGCCATTTTGGATGCGCAGCATGTCTCTCCCCCGCTATTGCGAGCGCCGGTTGAGAGTGCGTCTCGGGCTGTTGCCCAGGCTGCGGAAGTGCACAGTCTGGGGGGTTTCTCCCCCGAGTTTGTTTTGCTGCTGCATCAGGCTTTCCTCATGCAAAACGCTGCCCCTGCTCCCTCTTCTGATAAAGAGGTTGAGGTTCCCAGAGGTAAACGCCCTCGGGTTGATTTCCAGGCCTTGGAGGACTTTTGTCTCCTCCGATGTAGATGAGGGCAGCGTGTCTGAGGTCTCCCAACGATCCTTTGCGGATTCCTTGGAGGAGATAGATCCCCGCTCGGATGGAGCGGATGACCCCTCTGCAGCGCGGCTTTTTAGCCCAGAGGATTTGCCCAACCTGTTGTTACAGGCCATGGACACTTTGAAGATTTCCTCTCCGGAGGACGTCTCTCCCTCAGCCCCTGTTGGCTCTGCCATTATGCTGGGGACGAAGCGCCCGCCTAGAACCTTCCACGTGCATGATGCCATGCACACCTTAATTGCGGCTCAATGGGATGTCCCGGAAACGAGCCTTAAAGTGGCTAGGGCTATGTCCCGCCTCTATCCTTTGGCTGTGAGTGAACGTGAGGCCTATCTGTGGCCTACCGTGGATTCTTTAATCACTGCGGTGACTAAGAAAACGGCGTTGCCGGTGGAAGGTGGCACGGCCCTAAAGGACGCCCAAGACAGAAGATTGGAGGCGGCCTTAAGGTCGTCCTTTGAGGCAGCTGCTTTAAGTTTGCAGGCCTCAGTTTGCGGCTCCTATGTGGCCAGGGCGTGCCAGACTATGGTGCAGCGGGCTTCCCCCTCGGATCATTCCTTGAGGGCTGATTGGCCGGCCCTGGAATCGGGCTTAGCCTATTTGGCAGACTTGCTGTATGATGTCTGGAGAGCCTCAGCTAAAGGCATGGCTCAGACAGTCTCTGCGCGGCGGTGGCTTTGGCTGAAACATTGGTCTGCTGACCACGCCTCTAAATCCCGCCTGGCTAGATTGCCTTTTAAAGGCAAGCTGCTCTTTGGGGTCGAGCTGGACAAAATCGTGACCGATCTCGGCACGTCTAAGGGCAAGAAATTACCAGAGGTCAGGGCTCGGGTTAGTACTCGTCCCGATACCTCCATACCGCCCGGGCAAGTCGGGTTCCTCTGCCCCCTCTTCCTTCAAGAGGAATTTCTCCCCCAAGCAGCATTCCTTTCGCAGAGACCGCCGTCCCGGAGGTGCTCCCTCCGGTCCTCCCCCAGGGTCTCGTACCCAATGACGGGGCCTTGGTCCACGCCCCAGTGCAGATTGGAGGACGGCTGTCCTCGTTTCTGGGCGAGTGGACCACTATAACTTCAGACGCGTGGGTGCTGGAAGTCATCAGAGACGGCTACAAGCTAGAGTTCTGCCAACCCTTAAGAGACGGGTTTGTACTCTCTCCCTGCAAGTCTCCGGTCAAGCTGTGGTAGTGCAGCAGACCTTGGACATCCTGATCCGCCTGGGTGCGGTCGTTCCGGTGCCAAAAAATCAGATTGGCAAGGGACGTTACTCCATTTACTTTGTGGTTCCAAAGAAAGGAGGTTCTGTCCGGCCTATCCTCGACCTCAAAGGGGTCGATCGGGCCTGGAAAGTGAGGCACTTTCGCATGGAGACTCTCCGCTCTGTTATAGCGGCAGTGAAGGCAGGAGAGTTCTTGGCTTCCTTGGACATCAAGGAAGCGTACCTGCATATTCCCATCTGGCCTCCTCTCCAACGCTTTCTGCGTTTTACAGTCCTGAGACGACACTTCCAGTTCAGAGCCCTCCCTTTCGGGTTGGCTACTGCTCCGCGGACCTTTTCCAAAGTAATGGGGGTCATAGCGGCCTTCCTGCTAAAGGAAGGAGTACAAGTCCATCCTTATCTGGACGACTGGTTGATCTGAGCCCCCTCTTATGCAGAGTGCGGCAAAGCTATGGACCGGGTAGTTGCTCTTTTGAGCTCCCTGGGATGGATCATCAACTGGAAGAAGAGCCAGCTGCGCCCGACTCAGTCCCTGGTGTATCTGGGAGTTCGATTCGACACCCAAGTGGGCAGAGTGTTCCTGCCAGACAATCGGATTGTCAAGCTTCAGGCTCAGGTGGACTAGTTCCTAGTAGCCTCTCCTATTCGGGCTTGGGACTACGTGCAGCTGTTGGGCTCTATGACGGCCACGATGGAAGTAGTGCCCTGGGCCAGGGCTCATATGAGACCACTACAGCTATCTCTGCTGCTGCGCTGGACTCCGATGTCGGAGGATTATGCTGTGCGCCTTCCCGTGGACCCAGCAGTGCGCAAGGCGCTGAGCTGGTGGACGCAGACAGACAAGTTGTCTGCAGGATTGCCTCTGGTGACCCCGGAGTGGATTGTCGTCACGACAGACGCCTCTTTGATGGGCTGGGGAGCCCACTGCTTGGGAAGGACAGCGCAGGGGCTCTAGTCTCCTGCAGAGGCAAGTGGTCTATCAACCTCCTGGAACTCAGAGCCATTCGCTTGGTGTTATTGGAGTTCATCCCGGTACTCGTGTTGAAGCCTGTACGGGTCCTGTCGGACAATGCCACGGCTGTGGCCTATATCAACCGCCAGGGAGGTACCAGAGCGCCCCTCTAGCCAAGGAGGCTATGAGTCTTTGCCAGTGGGCGGAAGCGAACCTGGAGCAGCTTTCAGCGGCCCACATTGCCGGAGTCATGAATGTCAAGGCGGACTTTCTCAGTCGCCATACCTTGGAGCCCGGAGAGTGGCAACTATCTGCTCAGGCGTTCTTGGACATCACGAAGCGCTGGGGCCAGCCGAGCCTAGATCTGATGGCGTCATCGGCCAATGGCCAAGTGCCGCGCTTTTTCAGCAGAGGACGGGACCCTCGATCCCTGGGAGTAGATGCTCTGCTCCAACAGTGGCCGACACAAGAGCTCCTCTGTGTTCCCGCCCTGGCCCATGTTGGGCAGGGTGCTAGACCGGGTGGCAAAGCATCCCGGCAGGGTAATCCTGGTGGGTCCGGATTGGCCCAGACGTCCCTGGTATGCGGACTTGTTCAGGCTCTCAGTCGACGATCCTCTGCGGCTGTCAGTGGAGCAGGGCCTGTTACATCAGGGTCCCGTGGTGATGGAGGATCCCTCTCCCTTTGGTCTTACGGCCTGGCTATTGAGCGGCAGCGTCTGAGGAAGAAGGGCTTCTCAGACAAGGTCATCGCCACTATGCTGAGAGCGAGGAAGCGCTCTACTTCTACTGCTTACGCCAGGGTTTGGCGTATCTTTGCAGCATGGTGTG